>NW_021163162.1:0-77500 GCF_004324835.1 Dendronephthya gigantea | reverse complement strand
TTCCCACTCCTGCGAGACGGTGATAAGTCCACTTGAGCGAGCCGTGCCGAGGCGCCCGCAGGGTTAAGAACCTTGGCCAGCTTGAGGTAGTATAATGCCGTGTGTCTCTGAGTCCAACCTACATGGTCCATCACTTCTGAAAGCTCAACTCCGGATAAAGCGAGAGTTATGGCACACCCCGAGCGAAAACCATGAAGGGTTTCCCCAGTATCTTCACCCATCTCCTTGAGATAAGCCTTAAGTCTAGCTTCGGCAGCTGATGACGTAAAGGGTGCATTCACTATTGCACCTTGGGGATTGGTCGGCCTGAAGAGATATCCATCTTTCAAATTGACGTTCATTTGTTCTGCGATCGCTATATTGCTCTATGCCACGTACCGGACAAATACTAGTCTGAGGATTTCGTTTGATACCAAAAATATTAGAGCTGCCGTCGCGCAGCGTTTTACCCCAAATATGGTTAAATAGGAATCCGTCGTTATTGGGAAACCGAAGAATCTCCGGCACTTTAACTTGGCCCATGTCCCCAGGTCTATCCCCACTGAAAAACACCGCTTTGAAATAAGCCTGATCTCTTGCGAAAATAAAACGCTGGGATGGGGTGATGTTAGGTGATTTCATGTGCTCTTTAATGTGGCAGACAAGTTTGTCCAGCTTATCAATGAAAAACGGGCTCGCCTGCTTTGGTTGTACGCGTGCTTGTAGTTGTTCCATTGTGAACACACGAAGGTAATCCTTCACCGATTGGTCTGCTGCGGGATTTCCCAAGCCAAGCCTCTGGTCCCATTCTCCATCCCGGCCAATAGTATGGAAAATCGATCTGAGCTTACCTATATACGAGTCAACGGTTTTGTGAGAAAGCCTCAAAGGGCAACCACATTCATGCAGTCCTTTCTCCCCCAGAAACGAGCATCCATTCTTATGAACTTGTGTCTTTCCATGTCTGTCTTTAAATACTAGAAACCTACATATATCGCGAGGGGTAGCATTGAAAAGACTCGGTGAACCAGGAAGGGTTCCGAGAAAGTGTTCTAATTCTCTTTAAGCGAATCCTTTTGCTTCGAATAACTAGTTGCTTGTGAAAATAGGGTAAGTTGGCGAAGCCGTTCATCAATTTCCTGCAATTTTCCGGGATCCATAGCAGTCGAGGAGTGTTTAAAAATGGATTTTCTTTTATATCCACAGCATTGACAAAAGCGAAAATCAATGTCATTGGCGTGGTGACAGGTGGGGCATCCAACGGAGGGAACGAAAAGCTTGGCCATGGCCGAAGGTGCTGCCGATACACAAAGAAAAACACACAAAGTATTATAACAGATCACACTGTAAATAAAAGAATCTTCACGTGAAGGTGAGGGAAATGCCCAGAGATCTCCCGGGATACGAGAGTGAGGGACCCAACCACTCCTTGATGGCACCAGTAGAACATTCTGTTGATCCTGACGTGCCAAACGCATCGATTTAGAAGAGTACTTGAGTATCAACGGCCACCAGTATTTCTTGGGATAGGTCACAAGAGTCACCAATGTAGCATTCGTACGTGTATGCAGAAGAAATCGGAGAACCGACCCCACCAGGACGAGTGGCGGGAAAACATAGGGCCGTGTAAGGAATGTGACGTCATCACCAAGGTGTTGGGAAAACAGGTTAACTCCAGAGGAAGCTGGAGAGGGGAATGGTGTGAAATGGGGCAAAGGGTACCTTTCAAATCCCGCATAACGTTGCTGTCCAAGGCCATCAAATCACATGTGTGACCACCACTACCGCCAAATTCATTCTGGACAATCTGCCATATATCTGGATGCAACTGACTGTCCAAAACGGAGAGCCGGCGTGAAGGGAAATCTGCCGGATTCTGATCCGAAGGGACAAAATGTAGATGGAGAACGATATTCAGTTCAGCCGTTGTGAAAAAGTGCCTTCATCACCTTGTTCAACGCTACACTCCTCGCTCCATTCGGCCAAGCAGATACAACGCCATATTATCAACCTGTGCGTCGACCCAAGCATTACGTAACATGTGGGAAAAAGATATCAATGTCTTATGGAGAGCTAAAGCTTCTCTGACAACTATGTCGGAAGACCGTTCTTCGTCACTCCAATAATCCGAAATGGTAACCATTTCCTTGTTATGGACGGAAGCTCCCCAACCCGAACCGGATGCATCGGTGGCGAGAGATATTCTGACGTGACGTTCATCTCTCCAGGGTAGCGGTTGATCCCAGGTTTCAAGAAACAACCAATGGTGAAGTTCCTCTCGGAGGTTACGATCGATCTTAATAAGACGATGAGTACGCAATCCTCTGGCAATAGCATGGTTCATTTCTCTAGTGAACATTCGTGCTCCTGGGACCGCTAACGAGAATGAAACACATTTCCCCACTAACTTTTGGAGAGTCCTAACTGAGACAGTTGATTTTTCCAAAATGTCACGTACAAGCTGAAGAAATTTCTCTTTCTTGGCCGGAATGAGCAAAAACGCTTGGCGAGATGAATCCGAGAGAAAGCCCAAATATGAAACAATCTTAGCTGGGATCAATGTTGACTTAGAGAGGCCCAAAAAATAGCCTAAGTGCACTAAATAATATGCCACAAGAAAAATGGCTGAGTTGGCCGCAGCGAAATTACGAGCATCTGTCGTAGGTAATGCAGGATATGCTCCGGAGGTGAAATCTACCTGCAGTTGGCCGTTGTGACGGTCATCGATGTATAATGAGCACGGAACGCCAATGGTACGGAAGAAATTTGTGGCCATGAGACCTGTCGAATGATATACAAACGGAGATATCTTCCAGCCAAACGGGAGAGTGTTATACACAAAATACCACCCACCCCACTGGATACCAAAATACATCCGGCTTTCTTCGGTTAACAAAAGGTGATCATAACCAGACTTATCGTCCAAAACTGTTTGATAAGTATCTTTGCCCACATATCGAGGTAAATGAGTAAGATTATCTAAGTGAAATGGGGCATCTTGCATCCATAAGTTGAGAAAACGTGCGTCATGGCATAATCTAGGTTTATTTGGCTCAACCGTCAATGGTAAGACTAGATGTGGAGCAGAGGTCTCTCGTACACGTCCCACTAGTGAGATGGCGCCCGTTTGGATTCGTTCTAGTAGAGTTTTACGAATGAATTCTGTAAAGGGCGGCAAGAAGGGTTATTTGGAAATTGGGCAGGTGGAGGAAGAGCTGTATCATAAAATTGTCCCTTAAAGTTACCCCGAAAAGGACAAAAGTAGTCAGTAATGGAAACTTTTTCCCTTATCCATTTCAAAACTTGGACCTGTTGTGGGCTTGGGACCTGATCAAGTAACTTTTCCCATTCAGCAACATTGTTGTGTAATTCACCAGCACGAAAGTGAGTAGGGTCCCTAAATTGTAAATCGTCAAGTGATCCCACGCGCTCCCCATGAATGATCTCGTTGATCTTTATTTGGGACACAGTCATCGGCCCCCCACTGGTCTCAATGGGGCCCGCCAGCGAATCGACCCATCGCAGGCGGCGTGGTGGCAGCTGCGCCGTAGCTAGAAGATTTTCGTCAAAAGTAGGATCCAACTCCCACTCCCACGCTAACGACGAGGGAGCCTAAAGCAAACATGACAATAAGGATAATAAAGCAACGCAGCTGTGAAGTAAAACAACCAGGCAGCCCCACGGACCAGCAGAGGGCGACAACTGTGACCCAGCATGGCTAGGAGAGTTGATTTAGGTGCTCTGTTTTCGCAGTCGCCACACCCTGCAAGCCGTATAACCCGGGATAAACAAAATATAATACAGCAGAGAAGAAAGCCATAAACGAGCGCAACGTATATGATATGTTTATTATAGCCTGTAATAATGAGCTATATACAACAAGAAGATGACACAACAACGAAACATGCAAATACACTGATTTATTTACTTTGACTCGCTTGATTAGACGAGTCACGATCTTTGTCTCGTTTTAGTTTAAAACATGTGGCCTTTGTATGACCAAATTTTTGGCAATAAAAGCAGCGAATAGATCTATACGGAGTGTCCTTCACGCGGTTATAACTAGCACCCGTTAGTACATGCCTTGTCTGTCGACGATCATTCTTCTCAACCTTGGCTACAATATCTAAAATCTTTTCCTGGTCCTTATCCCCCAACAGTGGTAATAAGAAGGCTCGGAATTTCTCATCGGAGCTGGAATGTAGCTTCGAACGAAGAGTTTCGTATGTCAATCTGTAATAATTAGCCTTCTCGTGCTGGTTGTCCTGAGCGGAATTCTTGATGGCTTCAAGTATATCCATCGCTTCAAAGCGCGAGAATTCGGCGCTCGGACGGGATGCGAGATTACGAATCTTCATAAGTAATGTGTCTACAGACGATTTCGTCAAAGAGTCGACTTTGTTCTGTAACTCCTCATACTTTCTTTTCAAAATCTAAATTAAGCGGTCAACACTTTAAAAACATCGGAGAACGAGTAATTTCATTTCGAACCGAATGAACCATAACTGACATTTAGTAAATCGTGCATGTCAAATTAGCTAAATTTTGCAAGTATATTAAATATCGACATGTGCCAGGCACAAATTAAATAGTGATCATTAAGCGGTCCCTTGCCGACAAAAACCATTTCATTGTGGGTAAGTCTGAAAACATAAACTGATATAATCATCCAGAGCTCAAACACATTCAGAAATCGACTCCCGTTAGTGATCATTAAGCGGTCCCTTGCCGACAAAAATCATTTCACTCTGGGTAAATCTGAACATAAACTGATATAATAATACCCAGAGCTCAATACACATTCAGAAATTGACTCCCGTTAGTGATCATTAAGCGGTCCCTTGCCGACAAAAATCATTTCACTCTGGGTAAATCTGAACATAAACTGGTATAATAATAATCCAGAGCTCAATACACATTCAGAAATTGACTCCCGTAAGTGATCATTAAGCGGTCCTTGCCGACAAAAATCATTTCACTCTGGGTAAATCTGAACATAAACTGATATAATAATCCAGAGCTCAAACACATTCAGAAATTGACTCCGTAAGTGATCATTAAGCGGTCCTTGCCAAAAAATCATTTCACTCTGGGTAAATCTGAAAACATAAACTGGTATAATAATAATCCAGAGCTCAAAAATTCAGAAATTGACTCCCGTAAGTGATCATTAAGCGGTCCCTTGCCAACAAAAATCATTTCACTCAGGGTAATCTGAAAACAAAACTGGTATAATAATAATCCAGAGCTCAATACACATTCAGAAATTGACTCCCGTAGTGATCATTAAGCGGTCCCTTGCCAACAAAAATATTTCACTCAGGGTAACTCTGAAAACATAAACTGATAATAATAATCCAGAGCTCAATACACATTCAGAAATTGACTCCCGTAAGTGATCATTAAGCGGTCCCTTGCCAACAAAGATCATTTCACTCTGGGTAAAGTCTGAAGCATAAATTGATATAATAATCCAGAGCTCAAAACACATTCAGAAATTGACTCCCGTTAGTGATCATTAAGCGGTCCCTCGCCGACAAAAATCATTTCACTCTGGATAAAGTCTGACTAAAAACCTAAACTGACATAATATATAATATCCGTAACGCTATACATGTGGTAACCATTAACAGTGATCATTCAGCGGGCTGTTTTGAACCGAAATTATTCCACCTCGAGTAAACTTGAACTCAAATGTTATGGAATTGAAAATAGTCTACTTCGTTTATCGTATAGGCCAAGAAAAAGCTTCCCCAGCCGACATATGTAAACATTCAAAGCTTCCACGTGCGCCGGCGTAAAACAAATTCCCATGAAACCAATCCCTCAATTGAGGAGCTGATAGAGACGCCAGACCCTCACACAAAACAAATAAGGGTGACAATTTGCTCTACATATAGGGGAAATTTGGTCCAACGACAACGGGTCTTATATGTTAGTAGCTATGAAAATTAAAAAGTTAACGAACTGTACAGTTATTATACCTCCAAATTCTCCTGTTCGGCTTCAACGGGCTCAGGGACAGGCACAACATGAGGTTCAGCATCGACTGGAGGTTGATTATCTTGTACCACAACTTGTTGTGACATTTGAGGCGCTTCGGCCATAGGAATACTTCGCTGGAAAATTCGTGGATAAGACCGTAACAGAATCTCCCCGGGCGCTTGATCAAATTTGAAGTGTTGAATGCAGCGAGAACCACCTTATTTATAGCTATCCCATTTCCCAGGAGCCTACACGCTCCATTAAACCCTATTATTTACATCAATTAGTGGTATTTTTCATTCATGCTTTATTTCGAGCATTGTGAATAGTATACCGAAGGCCGCGGGTTCAAATCCTGCTGTGGTCAAGTAGAATTTTCTGCTTGCCATGGCGGGCTGCCACTCGGTGTCATATCCTACTACAATCATCCCTATTCCCGAGTACCATCTTCATGCATATAGTTAATATATTTATATTATATATATATATATATATATATATATATATTATTTGTACATATACATATGGACTGCCTATAGTGAAAAAAAAAGCGTTACAAACGCAAATATTCTTAGCAGATTCTTCCAGACTCTTACTGTGCTCCCCTTTCCGTGTTCCGACAGTAAATCCCAGGAAAATACAAACAGGTAGTCAGAAACAAATATCAATAAAACTTAATTATAGTTATTTTTGTCAGAAGGGTGCAAGACCAAAAGTTTTTTGTTTATTTTATATGAAAAACAAAATAAAATTATCTAAAGCCTTTAAAGGAGTGGTCATAAAGTATTTGCTACCAGGAGGCAGAGACATTTGGATGGGGTATGGACATTTCCATAATGATAATGGTGGGGTATGAAACAAACTATATTTTTTTAGGGTGAGGTATGACTTTTTCTTTGCTTTTTTAAACAGAAGAAAAACAGAACTAATTTACTAACAAATACAGTCAGGTAATCAAATTTCAAAAGTGGAATTTCTAGGAACAAATTTGTTGATGGCGTTGGTAAATGAAAATATATCATCGGACGTTTTATAGTAAGAGTTCTGTTTTTTGTGATGAAATATAGTCTAAATATTCAATGTTGTTTGCTAACTGTTTGAGGATGGTATGGGGTACCAAATTTTCTCATATTTTAAGTGGGTATCAAATAATTTTGTAAAAACTGATAATATCTCCACCCTTCGGTAGCACATACTTTATGACCACTCCCTAATACCAAGCCAAGGGAACATCAACATGACCAAGCCAAGGGAACATCGACATTGTATTACAACTAGGGATCCAAGGATAGTGCAAAGTTTTCATGCCCTGTAATACCAAAGCAACCAGACATTTTCCCAACATAAACATTTGACTTATGCCAGTAAAAATATAATGAACTGGGTTAAACATTAATCAAAAGGAAATTACTCAAAGTACTCAAGTTATGTTAGTCGCGGATACTGTCACTTTTAAATTATAATTTTAGTTACCCATGTAAACCGGGCGCGATTTTCCCAGTTTAGTCTCTTTTCTTCGTCAAACAACTGTGACTACATTCACTACATTTATATGATGGCAATAATTTATCTGTCATTTTATAAGCATAGCCGAAATAGTTGCGTTGTAAATAATGTAAATAAATCGCGGTGCATATTTATGTCCATGATGTGGATACTTCGACGCGTAAATCGATAAAAACAATATCATAATAAATACTGTATACTGCCAAAATGATTTGATTACTGCACAAAATGTCCGTTTTGTATAGTATCATTTATGTACTGTATGCAAAATACCAGGTATCAACTTGCTATCAACATAATATATATTCGTTTAAGAGATCTATCAAGACATAAACAACACAGCGTCAATTCTTCCTAACCTCTTAGCTCTATTTATGGAATAAACCTTCCAAATTATATTTGTGTTGAATTGAATGCTCTTAATTCATAACATAAGATGATAAATTGCGTAGATTCTTGAAGAATTGCTCGATTTTTACGAAATATTTTGTAACAATGCTCGTCACTCCTCGTTTTATATCGTGAATATAAACGTTCAAGGCTCTACGGCACATGCGCAGTTGCGACGTATAAGAAAAAATCGGGTGTTCCGGACGGCAATTCAGCGCAAATCCCTTTGAAATAAAACCCAAACAGCAAAAAAGCAATGCCTCAAAATTTACAGTAATGGTCAAAATTCCTTAATATTTTGGTGAACTTAGCAAAAGGGATGTAGAGCATTAATAAATAAAGCAAGTTAAACTGATTTAAAAACTTTAAATTACTGATCATATACAAAAAGTTACTATACGCATAAATCAACCTACCCCCCGTGATCACTTTTAGGTGTATTTAAGTACATAGATACGCTGTTAATCTCACGTTTCAGGTGTAGATTTTTGAATACATATGCCTGATTCTCTTTTATGCTATCAACATACTGCTCCCAAAAGATAACTTTGATAGATGCTGTTGGGTCAGCAATCACAACTTCTTGTTTCATCAATTGGGTATTTGGGTTCCTTAAGGTTGTTATTTTCTTACTGCCACTTACCTTAGCAACTTTTGCTTTCACTGTGACCAGTTGCTCTGAGGAAACCTCATTTAATGACACTAGTGAGGTAATAGGTGGAGGTGTCATCTCCAGATACTGAAAACCAACATCATCACCAACTGTTGTTATCTTTGAGCCTCTGTCAATAACAACATTGTCTTTGCTGTAGTTGGAACTAAACTTGGAGTAGGATATTTTCATAGGACTCTTATCTACAAGGTGCTTTTCCAGAGTTGTCTTTTTGTCTGGGGAGAAGCATACCGCAGTTTTACGGCCTTCATTAGTTTGCAATGTCATGTTGAAATACTTGCATTTTCCAGATGCTGACATCTTTACAGGTGATAATATAGCATTTAAGATCTTTCGAGTCTTTGCTAACGAATAAGAAGGAAAGCTAACGAATAAGAAGGAAATTGTTTAATACAGGTACATCAATACTAATCATATGTATATTTTCCTCATATTTACTATATTTGAATGTAATGTTATTTGCTTACATTGTTGTGAGGATTCCATCTCTTCGGAATAAAGCTAAATATTAGACCCCCAAAAATATATCTATAAAAATTAGAACCAAGAATGAAGTGGTACTTGAAGGTATGAACTACAATTATAATAAATATATACTTGCACTGTGATTGGACAGGAATAATACAGATTGAAAACTTTTTGTTTTGTATTTAAATTTTGTCATAGTTTGTTTATCTTTCCCCCAAAATTGCCCCTAATTCTCAATATTTGAGAAAGACGAAGCATCCAGCGAATGCCAAAGTGATTATGACATCAACGTAGAAGAAGATGATCTCGAGTTGCCATCCGAAAAACACCATTCAACTGAACTGCCGAATGATATGTAGTCATGTCGCACGGACGATGATGACTACAATTCTCTTCATGTCGAATCAAATGTTAGCGAAAATGGTGAATCTGGGAATATAACTTTGGAACGGAATGACTTCAAGCAACGTTCATATTCACAAGTGAATTCAACAACGAAAATGTATGAAAATGATTACAATGAGTCATCACAATCCGAGTATGACTCGCAATCACCTGAAACTACGCCAAGCATGCCTGTGCCACATGATACAATATGTAGCTTAATGGACTGTCCTGATTTACCAAAACGAAAGACATTCTTTTTGGCACAGCCTGTGAACAGTTTAAGTTTTAAAATATTTGAAGATGAATGGAACTATATACAGTTAACTACTGAGAAACCAAACATGTTAAGGACAGATATTATAGCACGGCACATGAAAGAATCAAACGAGTTTTGCACGTTCCAATTCCAAAGACATTATATCATAAAGGCGTAACACACCAATTGTATTTTCTGCTAAAGGGAAGTGCATATTTGAAAATTGTCCCTGCTGGTTCGATTTTGTCAAAAAGAATATAACCGTTTTGTACCATAGTTCCGTGAAACATGCTGCAGGAGAACGTCAGTCCAGGTTCATACAGAATGAAGAAAGAAAGGAAATGGAGGATCACTTTCATAGAGGTCCTGATAAGCCATCAAAGTATATCAAGAATGAAAAGAAAATCTTTCAGTGAATTCGAAGGCATCAGGAAATAGATCTGGCTGTGGTAACCTACCTAGTGTGATAAGAAAAATTGCTAGTGAAGGACGGCAACAAACCCAAATGGATAAAAATATTGTTCATTCCCTGGAGGTGAGGAAGGAACTGATTGTGGAGAAGAAACGTGAAATTCCACTGACGTATAAAGAAGGTTTTGTTCACACCATTTGTTTCTACCCCCTGGCTGTGCATATGTCGACAGAAAGTCAAGTGCGTACATGGCACCATATATCTCATAAAGATGTATCATGTATAGATGCAACTGGAACAATCGTAAAAGATTGCAATGATAAACGTGTGTTGTATTATGCTCTGGTCGCTCGCCATCCAGTACCAGGTAACCCTCCACTGCTAGTTGCTGAGATGGTTACGAATGATCACAGTGCGTACAGTATCCGCAACTTTCTGGAACAGTTCCGAAAGGACGAAGCCATAATATTTAGAGAAAATTTAACAATTCCAAGGCAGATTAATTTAGATTACTCTAAAGCTATTATCCTGGCAGTTTTAAAAGAGTTTAACGGCGAAACTCTTTATGAGTTCCTTGCTAGAGTTTTTCAAGATTCTTCAACATCAAGTGGTTGGTGATGATTTCAAATTCATGATCCCACGTTGGTTGTAGCCATTTCATGAGTATCATGCATCAAAAGTTGAAATCAATCATGAAGGCGAGAAAAGAAGAAATATATCAAAAGCAGAATGATGTTTGGTATCGTTTTAATATGCATTGTGTATCATTGTTGATGAATGCACGAACATTGGATGAGTTCGACTCCATTCTCAAAGATGTTGCAACATGTTTGCTTAACGCACATCAAACTCCATCAGTGTGCCGATCGTTCAAGAAATTGTGGCAATTGATTCATAACATGGTAGAAAACGATTCAGATTTCAAGTTAACAGAAAATTACATAACAGAGGACAGTGATTCTAATACTATTGAGGATGACTTGAATGTTAGCGCGACTCAAAACCTGTTTGAAAAGCACTTCAAATGCGTCATAATAAAAAGTACATTATCTGGTTCAACTCAAGAAAGTGATGAAGAATTGAAGTTTGGAAGCATATTTAAAAGAGATGCCACTATGGTCAGGCATTTTGTTGGGTTCGCTTGAGCGTTATCAAATATCGTCAGACAGAGGAGACTTAAAAGATTACCCTTACTTGTCTTATAAATCATTTAACACAAAAACAGAAGGCTATGTTGAAAGTGTGATGAGACACCTCAAGCAAGAAGATTTTCCTGGCAGACGAGTTTAAGAGCAGACGCTTTTGTTCTTGAAAATTACCAAAGAATAAGAAGAGAAAATTATTTTAGGGATGGAATTGCTAGTAAACGGAGACAGAAACGCCAAAAACAGTCTGAGCAAACACAAGAAACCAAAATCCAAGGATAAAACAATGAAAAGCACAAAAAAAAGTAACAAAGTAGCAAGTGACAATGGCAAAGCAGAAGAGAAGTCTGATCAAGAGACCGATCATTCAGACGAAACCTCAAACTCGGTAACGAAAAATGCCTATGCAACTGCGCAGGAAACATAGGGGAAAAAAATCCACTCACTCCTAAACAAAATTCTAAAGTTGGTCAATTTCAGCAATCACCATCCGTTCCCTTAAGTCAGACTCCGAAAATAAAGAAGAAAAAAAATCTGAAAAGGAAGCGATCCTCTGCATTTTTCAAATTTTTACACAATGGCAATAAGAAGAATCAAACAGCCAAACGGTGTAAAGTGACCGAACTTGCGAAAGAAGCCAGCAAGTTATGGCATGATTTACCGCAAGAAGACAAAAACAAATTTGCTGGAACGAGCAAAAGGAGAATGAGGCCTTTGAAAAAGACGAGAAAGGATTCGGATAAACCCGTAATTCAAGAAAACCTATATAAATACAGGGGACTGATTAACAAGGCGAATAACTGCTGGTTGAATTGTCTAATACAATGTCTGAATTCGTCAAATATTAAAGATTTTTTACTATCTCTCTACGTCAAAATGGTTAATCCACTCATTGGCGCATTGGTGAGTACACTAAAGAAGCTCAATGAACACAAGGAAATACCATTTTTCCCAAGCAAGTTATACAGATTGTTTGCCAATGAGTTTGGTTACGTTAATGGAAGACAAAACAATATCCACGAAAGTCTAACGTCTTTATCCGCTTAAGTGTTTTAGATGGCAGCACCATTGGAGATCAATCCTCTGGCTTGTATCAGTATGATAAATGCTGCCTTGATTGTCACAAAAAGGAACGCATACATCCAGAGAACTATTTTACCACCTTCATTCCTCTGGAGGAAAATACCACCAATCTTGTAGATAGTTTTTTCGACAGCCTAACACATATTGTCAAATTGTTCTGTGCCCATTGTAACAAGCTAACATACCACTTCAGAAACAGCTACCTCATGGAATTACCAAAGACCATGCAATAATCCATGCATATCTGACGTTGTTGGTAAAAGAATGCGCTAAACGTGCACATTTTTTTGCATTCTATAGGCAATTTATATTAAAACTTCACCGCGTTTGTTTACCAAACAAAAAAGAGGATTTTCATAATATGATATTGAGATATTTCAAGAGTGTAAATTTTGATATTTTTGATGGCATGATAATTCCCATTAACATTGGTAACTGCAATCATTGGTGCATTGTTTACATAGATTGTTGGAATCAAACTTTATATTTTTATGACCCAATGCATTCAGGTATAGACAATGTGACAGATGTAAATTTGATCCGGATGTATTTTGTTGAGTTTTGTATGTTTAGATCTTGTTCCATAATTTATAAAGGAAAATTTTTTCCTGTTTTAACGTTTATTGGGAAGATTGTTTCCCCACACAACAAGACTGCATCAGCTGTGGCATATACATATTGCTTTCTGCCAAATTTCGAATGGGCGTATTACGAAAATTCCTTTAAACAAAACAATAAATGCTTATCGTATTAAAATTATTTGGGAATTACTCTGTAACAAAATAACTTCCATTTTTAATCCAAACGAAATAAAGAGAGAATGTCTCATTCCATCCAGATTCGAAAAAAGAATTGGACAATTAGTAACATTGCGTTGTTTTATTAAAGGAACAAGTCCAGAATTATTTCAATGGTTTTATAATAACAAACTTATGCATAATGAACCAACATATTCCTTTATATTAGAGGAGCATAATACAGAAGAATATAACTTCTAATGAATGCTTTGTAAATGTCATAAAAAAGTCATAAAACTTTGATTCAAATAGATGGTGAGAAATCTACGATTTTAAAGCATTTTTGGAGTGTTTTTGAACAGGTAAATGGGCGTATTTTGTATTTTAAAGCATGCAAGCATTTTTAAAATTTAACTTGTGGATTTATCAACAAACTTACAACACGTCTTTGAATGTATTTGTCAATTTCGTTAAAATGATTTCGATTGGGAAAGCATTTATTTTTAAATGTGAATCTGTTTAAAAAGGAATTGAAATTTTGCAAAAAATTTTATAGTACACTATTTAAAACTGTTCGTAGCACAATTAATGAATTATGATTATAGTTGAATGTGATAGTTCGAGAGTCGACTTTATACTTGTACTTGATATAGGGTTTTACTTATACGACCATTCAGCAGATACGAGTATTATAGAATCTCAGTGGTGGAAATCTATGTTTATTGCTTCAGGCGAGGGGAGTTTGCATGCATTTATTTCGAGTTGATATTGTTGATTCTTCAGTTGATATCTGAAATTTCTTTGTTAAGAGAGTTGATAGTATTGAGGATACCATTGGTGTACGGGTGCTTATTTCAATTACAAAGCTCTTATATATACCTAGTCTGAATTAACATAAATGTAATTATCATAAGTTATCATGCTACTACCAACAGAAGAAGTATTTTATGTATCACTCTATTAAAACATTTGTTGACTATGTTTCAAGTATCGAAACAATTTTTTTTATGCATTTAGCAGCAATGTACATAAGTTAGAAGTAGGAAATTACTTACTGCCTCTCCTTTCAAAGTAGATACTTGTTAAAGCTTTTTGTTAGGATGCGCATTCATTACGCGTTGAAGTTCGGCAAAGATAACTGCGCACTGAAAAGAAAAAGGACAGAAAGTGCTTTAAAGTTAGTCACTTGTAATTCTGGGTTTCTATGTTTTGTATATCTATTTGCAAATATTTAAATGTATATATATATCCTTGAGATGTTACACAAATGCCAATAATAAAATAATAAGTAAGGGTGTATTCAAAACAAATTTAAGGCATTAAAAAAGTTAAAAATTGATCACTGGAACTGCGAATACTTTTTTATATATCAATATAATAATAAAGTACAAAATTGTTTACACAAGATATCATATTAAAATGATATCATAAATTTGTATTCGTTTCAATCTTTCCTCAATTATATCGAGTGCAATAGAAGCGTTTCTTTTTGGGCAACTTGTTAATGGATACTACCTTTTTGTGAGGTATGTTTGAGAATATGTGCACTCTACCAAACTTTTAAATGCATTTTTCGCAATTATACTTTTTTGGTTTATAAAATATGTAGTTACCAATATTCTTTAAGAATTTATTCCAGAAATAGTCAGCAAAAACATAGAATTTTCATATCTGTATATAGCTCATCTGTGATGAAGTTGAGCTTAAAACCCATTCTGCAGTGTAGTTAGGTGATGCACCATTTCCGATGAGGAATAAAAAAAGGTTAGAAGTATCTGTGTCAGTAAGCAATTTCTTCCAAAATAAAGACTGATATTCAAATGGCCATAATTTGATTGGGTAAAAAATATCACCATTAAAAAGGTTAAAAAGTTTGCTTTACATGGATATATTGCATCTTAATATTCTTGAATAAGGTAAAGATGCAGAAAATTGCTTGTGTTCATTGTAATGGTCAAAATAATCAACATTGGGTAAATTATGTTTACTTAAATGTAGAGCAGAGGAGAATTCAAGATGAACGCAGGAAGAAAATGCAGGAAAGAGTTGTAAAACATCTAGCACTCAAGAAACAGACCTCAACTGCACCAACACCATCATCCCCAGTTGGCCCAGTTGTTTTCTTCAGAAGCAAAACTGTCCAGAGGCCTTTCCCAAAGCCCAGTTATTCTGCTGTTTAGCTTGGTTATGTATTTCAATATTAGAGCATAATGATTTGTTGTTTACCTTACGACCAACAGTGATTTAGTGGCAAATGTGAGAAAATTTAAACAGGCAAATCTTACTAGTTAGTTTCCAATATTTGTTAGATTTTAATGTATTGCTGAAACACTGTTGCTAACCCTTCCAAACCATGAACTCAAAGATTGGGAACCCCTTCTCCTCTGCTTGCTGAGCAGTTTTCATGAAAAGGATTGTGGCATGATTTTTTAAATTTTGGCATTTTGCTAAGGTGGTGTTTTAAGGAAGGAAAAAACCAGCTAACTTGTTTTACAAATATTCCAACTAATTGAAAGTTATGATTGCAAGCGAAGTAACCCAGTACAAAGAAAAATAGAACTGAAAAAAATATACACTGAGTCCGATGTTCGCAGGAAGTGCTTGCCATTCTTCACAATACTTACTAATCAAGTAAGGTGAAAAATGCTTATGTGAAACACTCATGCGACTTATGTGATGTGAACATTGTTATTATTGCATTTAAACCAATTATATGCCAGTACATTCAACACATACTCACAACAAATCTTCAGCGGCCATCTTTATCTCTTTACCAGATGAGTTTGTTTAATCAAGTCATTATCAACTCATTTTGTTTAATATATGGCAAGATCAACAACTAGGAAACATAGATTTGAAGGGAATCAACATGTTGAATCAAAGTGGAAAAGACTAAGCGAAAATTCTTCTCAAAATTAAAGTATTCCATCCACGTTACATGTTAAAGGTGAGGTTAGTGAAACTTCACTGCCTACAGCAAATGAAAATGAAGATAGTGTTTATCACTTAATTGATGTTTTGATTTTGCACTCCATATTCAAAATGTTATCATGCAAGGATTGCTTTTATTTCTAATTGACATTGATTACATGACTCTGAAACAAAGGGCTGTGCTTCATGTCTCTCTCTTTCATGCAAATTGTGTGGATGGACTAAACATTTTATACTTCTTAGAATTCCAATTCTGTTATACCATGAACACGCCACCGCCAGTTTGGAACAAAGTCATTTACTGCACACAAAAAAGCAGTACGCATGCCCTGTGAAAGATGTTGCTGAACAAACAATGAAAGATGCAGCACAAGAAATCTACAACCCTAAGAGTATAAAAGATGAAGACATCGTGGAAACTGCTGTTTCATGTGTTGGAACATGGCAAAAAAGGGGCTTTTCGTAATTACACCAACTGCAATGGAACTGGAAGGGGCTATACAAATCTTTAATTGTTCTATTACTAGCCATAATCTCCAGTATACTGAAGTTTATGGGGATGGTGACAGCTGGAGTTTTAGCGCTATTGATGATATATATAAGGAAGATTACAATGTGGTTGTTCAAAAAAAAGGGGTGTGGGACATGTCCAAAGCTATTTGGCACTGCATTACGGAAGCTGAAGAGGGAAGAAAAGGGCTTGGAAGGAAGGGGAAATTGACGAACAGCATTATAGACAAGCTGCAAAACTACTATGGCATTGCAATAAGAAGCAATAATGGTAATTTGAAATGCATGAAAAAGGATATCCTTGCAAGCCTATGGCATTGTGCTTCACAGAGATAGACTTCCTTTCCATAGTGCATATTGTCCCCCTGGTGAGGACAGTTGGTGCAGATATATGCAAGACAAAGCAAAGAAGATCAGCAATTGCAAACATGGCAAAGGTTCACCTATACCACTTTCCACTGCTCTAAACCTATGCAAGGGTCAGTGATAACCTTCTTAAGAAGTGTTTAGCTGGTAAGACACAGACATGAGTCTTTCAATTGCATGATTTGGGCATGCATTCCAAAAACAGTGGTTGTTGGTACCAATGCATTCCAGTTGGGTGTTTATGATGCTGTGGTGATATGGGGATTTTTCATACGCCAATACATATTTTGTTAAACTCTAGCTATGTTTAAATTGAATTAATTTGTAATTTGTTCGGCACATGTACTTGTTAAACTATTACACGTTGAACAGACTTCTAGCTATGGAAATCCTGCATGTTTTACCAAAATATATTGATAAAATATTACCATTTTGAACTTTATATATATATATTGTGAATTTGTGAAGTTTATGAGTCTACCTACAATTTACTGAGATATGTCCACACAGACCCCCACAGACCTAATATAATGAAAATTTACTCTAATTAAGTCGTGTTTTTTATTTTTACCATCTATAATATTTCATATTACTAACTAGATTAACTTTATACATGTTCAAGTTTTGTTTTCAACTTCAAATTTAACTTTCAAACTACTCCTATTTAGATGGGAGTCATGCTGCCCAGTGTCCATGCATAAACAGGTTAACCAAATTATACAATTTGGTCAATAATTTGGTCAATATCTGTTGTTACCTAGTTGCACAGGAGGGTGCATAACACTTAATTGTGTTCATATATTAGGGACTATAGTACCCATATCATGTGGTTATGAGGTAACAACACATAATTTTACTAATCAATTTAAGAAATTTGTGCATGGGCACACTGTATAGGGTAAACTAGTTAATAATCTCACCTTTCGTTGGTAATTAAGTCAGGTAGACCAGTCAGTCCCTAATGTTTAAACCCAATTAAGTGCTATACATCCTCCTGCACCCCTCACTTTATTTTTTAATCCACCTGATACCAAACTTTTAAAGGTGTGGATTTAAAATTATAGTAATTAATTGCCAGTCATCAAATTTGATAAGAGATGAACTGTTAGAAGATAATGATAGGCAGGATCAAGGTAGCACAGATAAATTTAAAATTAGCAAGTTAGCAGCAGCAACATGTATGGTAAAGACAGGTACACATCGTAGGAATGAAACCATAGCAGCAGCTAGTGCAATTCATGGGGGGAGTGCAGAGAATTAAAACCAGGAACAATTGAGTTGATAGAGACAATAGAAAAGAAATGCAAGAAGGAAGATGTGGTGGATAGTATTTCTGTTTATTATAGTAAGGGAGTAATCGGTAAGGAAAAGTATCGGTCTGTGTATAAAAGTAATTCATATTTGTGTTAAAGGTTTCTGAACCTGGTAAGAAAGGTTCTGTTCATATTAAAGTTGCTAACTGTCCCACCCCCAGGCTTGTTCCCTACCATAGGCTGATGGCATATATCAAGTCGATCAATGTTGGAAAGTTGTATGGTGTTGATGAGATGTTTTCTGGTGATTTGGGGGAATGTGAAAGGGTTAAGGGCTGCTACCGAGATATTGAAGATCTGTTAGTGAAATTGGCTGAGTTTTATTTAAACTATAGCTAATGTCAGTTGACCACCTTTAATGAAGTGAAGCTAACACTTTTTATGTTGCCGTAGGTGGTGATGGTGCTCCTTTATGAAAGAACAACACCGCTTGCTCTTGGCTTGTGAGCTTTTTTAAATATCGGACAAGGCCTCTTGAGCAGCAATGAGAATTTCCGTCTTTTTTGAGCAAATTGTTCTGAAAATTGCTATCAGATATAAATAAAATTCAAGCTTCAACTTATTCTGTTGTAGGGAAGGAAAAGGCTATTAAAGTTAAATTTGTTTTCGCTGAGCTACCAAACAATATGAAAAATGCTGGCATTTTTAGCAGGTGAACTGAATATTATTGCTACTTTTTTCTCAACTTTTGCAGATGTTGACAAGGAATCCATGGCAGTCAATGGTTCTGGAACGTTTGGTCGAAAGGTCTGGAACGTTTCGTACACCCTAAAGTGCGTTCTCACTTCCAATGCTAACTTTTGCAATTGTGAGGACGAAAATCAAGTCTTCAAATGTGAGTCATTCCTTTTAAGTTCCTTTAATTTTCAACTAAACATATGCAGCTAATTCAATTAAGGTGGCTCCCTAGAGTTTTGTAAAAATTCTAGATAGTAGGTTTGTTGTGGCAAATTAAGCGCCAATATTGCAGACTAAAGATCAATAATACTTTTGATTATATTGTGGGGTACGTTAGAGACGAGAAACTGTTGACGGATTAACTATGAAGGCCGTTGCTATGGAAACAATTAGGTTTCAACATGGCTGCTAATTATAATTTAATTGCAATTATTTCGTGAGTCCTTCGATTAATTTTTTTTATTTTTCACCAAATGCTTTGCAGGTCATTTAGTAAACGACCGGACAATTTTAAAAGAAAGTTATCGATAGGATTTTTTTTAATTGTGTAAAACCTTATTTTCCCCCTTTAATCTTTTTTGTATCGATAACTTTTTCTTAAAATTGTCCTGTCAATTACTAACCATCTGGAAAAATGTTCAGTGGAAAAAGAAGACATTTCAGTATGTTAAAGCTAATTTTAATCTATAATTTACAATGTTGCTTAATTCTGCATCATCAAACCTACACTTAAAAAAATTTTCAAAACCCTAGGGAGCCACTTTAAGGTTGTCTCCATGTAAATGCCATTGAATCAGCTGCTTGTATGCAGAGCAAGTGCTGACCAACTATTCGCAACATCAAAACCAGAGCTTTAAGGTAGTATACCCGAAATAATCAATTACAAAAAAGTACATTACAAAAGCATTACAATGGCAGGTTATGTAGACGGATACACTGTACTTGGGATACTGCTAATAATATTTTTAGAACACACTACAATAGCCCCAGCCTAATATCGTAAAGAGGGAGTGAAGTACAGAAAAATAACTTACCATAACACGTTGATGAACATACTTTCACACATACAGTGTTAATAAATATACAATAAATATACAATCAATTTAAGGTGGCTCCCTAGGGTTTTGAGAATTTTTTAAGTGCAGGTTTGATGATGCAGAATTAAGCACCAACATTGTAAACTATAGATTAAAATTAGCTTTAACGTATTGAGTACCATGTTCGAAATAAGAAAATATTGATTGGCCAATTATAGAAGCTGTTGCCATGGGAACAATGACGTTTCAATATGGCCACCAATTATCATTAAATTACGATTATTTCACAAACCCTTTGGTGAAATGTCTTCTTTTTCCACTGAACATTTTTCCAGATGGTTAGTAATTGACAGGACAATTTTAAGAAAAAGTTATCGATACAAAAAAATTAAAGGGGGAAAATAAAAATCCTATCGTTAACTTTCTTTTAAAATTGTCCGGTCGTTTACTAAATGACCTGCAAACCATTCGGTGAAATATAAAAAAAATTCACAGAAGGATTCACGAAATAATTGCAATTAAATTATAATTAGCGGCCATGTTGAAACCTCATTGTTTCCATAGCAACAGTCTTCATAGTTCATCTGTCAACAGTTTCTCATCTCTAACGTACTCCACAATATAATCAAAAGTATTATTGACCTTTTTGTCTGCAATATTGGCACTTAATTCGCCACAACAAACCTACTATCTAGAATTCTTACAAACCTCTAGGGAGCCACCTTAAGATACAGAACACAGTTAACATTCAGAATAAAGCGTAATGGGATCCATATCAGAATCCCATGTCTGATTTCAAACTCAATGGTTTGTCAATTTAAAATACACTGCTATTGGTAGTCTGTGCTAAACGATCTAGGCAGTTTTCTTCCTCAAGCCTGTATTGTAAATTAGATGATTATTTCAAGTTTGTTAATTGTTCATATGTCATGGGTTTAATGATGCAAGATGAAAGCGACTTCACTCTGCTTATGGCAACGTAAGAAACTACAGCAGTTCTTTCTGTTTTGCCAATATCTATCCAAGATTTTGGAAGGGTAAGTCCTTGCCTCTTGTGTATTGTTAGAGCCCAGGCGAGTCTCAGAGGCAACTTTTGCCGCTCATGAAAACCAGTTTCCAACTGTGAGGAGACTGTGATTGGATATATTGGAACGCAAGATGGTTTGTTTACATTAAAAACAGGACCTCTGTAGTTTTCAAACTCAATAATGACCGCAATAGGCAAGTCAGGTGGTTGGTGGTTGTTCTGATAGACAATATCAACAACTGTTCCAGTAGCTCCATTACAGAGACCAACATTTGACAACAAATTCATGGTTAACATGACCCTAGCACCCTTTGCTAGAAATACTACAGGCTCCAACCCAGACATATCATCTAAGGACATTTTTTTGGCAAATGCAGAACAATGGCGAGCATTGACATGAGCAATTGGATGCTCAAGTTTTGTTAGCTGTTTATTATTGTAATTTGCAACTGTCATCATGTCATCTGCTGTTGACTCACCTTTGCATAGTCGTAACAACAAATCTCTGAACAGTATTTGTTGAGATGTCATGACTTGCACACTTTGATTTACAGTGAGCTTGACAACTTTGTCAAACATATCATGTGCTTGATAACCTTGTTCTCCAATAGCATTTGATGGTTTAGCATGACAAAGAGGCTTATCTGCCACAGGGGGCAATTGACCTGGATCACCAGTTAAAATTAAAGATATTCCACCAAATACTTTGGGATTATAACCAGTTGCTTGTTTGCAACGCTTATGAATCCAACCAAATGTAACTTGGCCAAGCATGGAGTATTCATCAATAACGATATATCGAATGTTATTAACACTCTCTTGTAACCTACACAAGCTTTGTCCTGTTAGGTCCTTATTACCTCTTGACCCTATAGGTAACTTTAACAGAGAGTGCACGGTTACACCTTTAATGGTATAAGCTGCTTTACCTGTGGTAGCAGTAAAAGAACATTTACTTTGCAAAATATTTCTAACAGCATTAATAAGGTAACTTTTACATGTCCCTGCAACACTGTTTATAATTAAACATAATGGCTCTTTTTCAGATGATGTATCATCAAAATGAGACTTAACAATGTCAAAGGCAAGTTTTTGCATTTCACTAAAACTATTTATGTCAACAACATCATATTGCTCATCAATAGTATAATCCTCTTTGTTTATTTTTATCCATGTTGGCACTTCAAGGATTTGTTGTTCTGAATAGTTGCCTCTATCAAGTTGCCAGTGATATGTTGACTCCGGTGTTTGTTCAGAGTTATCAAAAGGAGTGTGAAGGTCTGATAATATCATAAACTTTTCTTATGTTACCTCCTGTTCTTCAGAAGGGTCATCTTCTGGTTCTTTACTTTGGATGACAGCTTGTAATTTGTCAAACCAGTCTGGGACATTGGATTGTCCAGAATGTGTTTGCAAGAATTGTTGCCAAGAATTGATTAGAACATCGTCAGTTGGTTTTTGGTCACCCCACATATTGTTTCGGGTTGTTCTTCAAAGTTTATACCTTAATAGTTGATATTTACAATATAGTCAAAAATTTGGACCTTTGGGATTAAGACAATAAGTTGGGAATATTCTCGGTATAACATTCTCTGGCAATCTCGTCAGTTCATTGTTAACAACTATATATTTTGTCACAAATTGAACAAAATTCATATTCATGATATTTTGTGAACTGTCATATTGATCACGATTAGCGTACACATCAAGAAGTGAGTAATTGGTGCATGACTTACCTTCTTCAATACTTGCATTGTCACATTCTCTAAGTGAACCATTTATACTAAGTGGCATCACTTTAAATGATGAACTATGAAGTTTTAAAGACAAAAAATGATGCATCATCTCCTGAGCAGCATAATCTCCTTCACCAAGAGATCTCATAACTACTTTCTTAATAGCTCTGCGAGGGTCAATATTACTGTCAACATTTTGCATAATAGAGTTAAATGCCTGTTTCAATAAAGGTGATCTTGGCTCGCCTTTAGCAGCATATTTTGTGAGATATTCAACGCAAGCATAGTGATTGATAACAACTTGAATATGACAATTTGCTCTCCATCCTTGGAGTTGAAGTTGTTGGTGGTTATTTAACTTAGCATCATTTCGTTTAGTCACAATCTTAGCTCTATAATTTTCATTATCACCTGAAGTGTGGATTTTTTCAAACTGTAACTTTGTCTGTAGACAATTATCAAATAGGAAATGAAATCTACATTTCAGTTCAGTCTCACTTGACTTTTTTCTTAGACAATAGCTAGTGCTACAACGAGTATGTCGTTGAATCATATTTAATAGATCGACATAATCTGAGTGTTTCTCATGTTCAGGAATGTCAATTATTGCTGATATGAATTCATTACCTGCAATGATATTTCTTGAACTGAAAGGTAATTGCACTGCACCTAATAACCTGTGAAAATTCAACATGCCACTGCTCGTAGTTTGTCTTGGGTATTCAAATTCTAACAATCATCAAGGCTATTGTTTGCGTCTTTTAGGACACCCTGTAGTATTGAATACCCACAGTCCATACTTTATTTGTTTACCTTAAAAATCAGATGAGCTGAACAATAATAGACTAACGAGATCAACATTTTGCGTATCCAATATTCAATAACATTTACAATATTCGTTAGCTTGCATATGTTCAATACCCATATACTTATTTGTTTACTATGAATTAAGTCATAAGAACCATATACTGATATAGGCAATAAATTCATAAAAGCACCGCACTAGAAAATTCATCGCCTTGATGTATATGTATCTATATAAGAGCGGCAAAAAGATATCCTTGTTCTGAAAATGTCTATCTTCTGTTCCGATCCTGTGTTAAGGCTAGTTTCCACTCAGGAAAAATCTCCTATGGATCGCAACGGACAGGAAAATTTCCTTAATCAGCGAGTTCTCAGGCGGCGTTTATACAAACGAAACTTTCCCGTCATGTCCAATCCAAATGGAGAGTTTTCCTGAGTGGAAACTAGCCTTAACTGTGTATACAATTACGTGATTAACAATATCCATTCGCTTGAGTATATGAGCTATAATATATTCAATATTTGACATACAAGAACTATATAAGCTATGGCTGATAAACTAATGAAAGCACCGCTCTAGATTGAGATTAGAACATTGCTTTTGAGAACCATGTAGCGGATTAACACATGAAAGGACTCCTCTAAGATTGAACAATGAATGTTCATGCATCGCCTTCATGTATATGTATCTGTATAAAAGCAGAAAAAAAAATCCCTGCACATCCCATTTGTCCAGTACTGACGGCTAATATTTTGTCCACTCCTCCCACTTTTAAAAGTGACTTAATAATCGACCTTTGGCCAAGAAAATGCAGACATTCATCGGACAAACAGACACAAATAGAGATTTTGACTATACATAGTTCGGCGCGGAAGACTGGTTTGAATGAACTCCGTAGAAATCTCTGCCATGTCGAGAATAGTGTGTATCATATCATATTGAGTAATATTTAGACATACCATGTAATAGCTAAATGCCTTAAAGGGACACTCTGGCCTTGAAACAAGTTGCCTTCATATGAAAGACCTTTATGAGTATACCCTAAAATGGTCATTTGTTCGCCTCAATTCTTTTTCCTTAGCAAGATATTTACTTTTTTTTTAACGATTTTCATGTCTGTTGCCACCGCCATGTTTGTTGAAACTGGGGGAAATACCTTCCCATTTTGAGTGTTGTGACGTATGTGAGTGATAGAAACCAAACGCCATTTATTTAAAGTACAGCGCTTTGCTCTTGCTAGTTTGTTCAGTGTGAAATATTTCTTCAAAATGCCTCATTGCATGGTTCCAGGTTGTACGAATAACTCACGGAATGCAACAGGAGTTAGCTATCATCGAATTCCGAGAGATTCGCGTTTGCGACAAGCATGGATGGCGAGAATTCGCCGAGTGAATCCACGCAATATCGACCATTCATTTGTCTGTTCGGCTCATTTCACGCCTGATTGCTTCGAGGAAACATTAGCAAATCTGATACCCGGTTACCAGCGAAGACCGAGGTTAAAACCTAACTCAGTCCCTTCAATATCTCCCCATTCTAAGCCTGAAACACCACGACCAACAGGTCGAA
The DNA here is from genome assembly GCF_004324835.1 of Dendronephthya gigantea. Taxonomy (NCBI): domain Eukaryota; kingdom Metazoa; phylum Cnidaria; class Anthozoa; order Malacalcyonacea; family Nephtheidae; genus Dendronephthya; species Dendronephthya gigantea. The sequence goes on along the minus strand of NW_021163162.1, from coordinate 52,507 downwards.
AGAGGGAGCAAATACGCACTAAACAAGTTAAGCAAGAGGTATTAAAAGCGCTGGCCTTTATATAAAGATATAATTGGCCTATAGAATATTGCACAACAACCCAAAACAATATTTTATCTATCGACCTCATTTGATATGTTACATCATTGTGAATTTACTGCGACAGGAATATCATCATATCTGTGAAGGAAAATTTAGCACTCTTGCAATTGTGTTAGTTGTGGAATTGTGTGTTTTAGCTAGTATTTCCTATTCCCAAGCACAAGCAAAATAACAAGCACTGTTTAACAAGTGTATATATAAAGTAATAAGTGGAAAACAATTTTTAATCCTTTGTGATCACCATCACAAATCACCGACTACCCATTTCTATTTTCTTGCGCGCAACAACTGGACTAAATTTATTTAACTATAGTAGCTTAATTAAAATTTTTTCCATAAACTAACACTTATTAGTAATATAAAACACAATGTACAGTTGTAATTTTATTGTGGTAACCAATGTTATAATACATATTATAGTGTCCATATTATACACTCTACTGTACATCTTGTATACATACATTTCATTAAATCATCACAATTTTTGTATATTATATGAATGGGTTAAACACATGTTAATATCTGTCATTGTGTGGATAGCATGTTACTTTCTTTATTTGAAGTTGCTTAAAGACTGCCTGGAACAAGTTTCACCAGTCAGAGGGAAACAATGCCAAATTGAAAGCCCAGCACCTTTCCAAGGCAGTACACTTATTCCAACAGCCAATGAAACAGTAATGGAGGAACTAGGTGGCCCATGTGAGCTGTTGGTACACACAAGCCTACAAGTAGTGAAAAGTTGTGCTATTCAAACAGAGACTCCAATTCAACCAACATTTGTGAGTGTTGCCACTCAAACTGATGCTCAAAATCAATCAATTTTGGAAAGTGTTGCTACTCAAACTACTAATGATTACCTACCTACTAATGTTAATGATGTTTCTACACATAAAGTTGCTGAAATTGTATCACCTCAGAAAAGCATATGTTCAGAATTAACATGTACCAGTACTGATATAGATTCTGATGATGATATATATATGCCTGTATCTGCAGAAAGTCAAACTGAAACAGAGGATGAAACCGATGATGAACCGATTAAAAGTCCTGCCAGCCAAAAGAAATTTCTTGTTTTTGAAGAGAATCTTAATGAGCTTTTTCTAACGTGTTCCACCTGTTCCAAACCCATAGCTGAGGTCTCTAAAACACTTGTTGGCAGTATGGTGGTGGTTCACTCATTATGTATTTCTGGTCACCAAAGTAGATGGCAATCACAGCCAATGATTGGCTCAAAATTAGCTGCTGGCAATGTTTTGCTCTCTGGGTCCATTCTTTTCAGTGGTAATTCCTTTCAGAATATCAATTCTTTTGCCCAACGTTTAAATTTAGCATTTATTGGCAAGAGTGTCTTTTACAGCATCCAGAAGGAGTTCCTTATCCCTGTAGTTGATAAGGCTTGGAAAGACCACCAAGATAGCCTGTTAAAGGAAGTGAAAAAGTTACCTAAATTAGATTTTTGTGGTGATGGGAGGTGCGACAGCCCTGGGCATTGTGCAAAATATGGCACCTATACAGTTATGGATGAAAGTACAAACAAAGTGCTTGATTTTGAGGTAGTACAAGTAACTGAAGTCACATCATCCAATGCAATGGAAGCTGAAGGATGCAACCGGGTCCTCAAAAACCTGAAGAGTAAAGGTGTCAAAGTAAGATGTTTGACAACAGATAGGCATACAACAATCACAGCAGAAATGAGAAAGAAGCATTCTAGCATTGTACACCAATATGATGTCTGGCATATCTCAAAATGGGTTGTTAAAAAACTATCAAAGAAGAGTAAGAAGAAAGCGTTTCAGGAACTGTCAATATGGATCCAGTCTGTTTCTTCTCATTTTTGGTGGAGTGTAGCAACATGCAATGGTAATTATGACATTCTAATTGAGAAATGGACATCAATTGTCAATCACATTGCAAATAAGCACTCATGGAGAGGTGCAAAACATTTTAAAAAATGTGCTCATCACAAACTGTCTAGAAGGGAGATTAAGGAGAAGGTTTGGCTAAAACCTGGCACTGCAGCTCATGTAGCCCTTGAGGAAGTGGTTTTCAACAAAAAGTTGCTGAAAGATCTCAAGTTGGTTACCACCACACGGACCACTTGGGTATACCATTCCATGATGCTGAAGTACTGTCCTAAAAGACAGCACTTTGGGCATGATGGAATGATTGCTCGCACACAGCTTGCTGCCCTTGATAATAATCACAATTGTTCTAGAAAGCAAGCTTTGGTAAAGCAAGGATCATCTCAAGGTAGTCTTCGCTACAATCTAGTTTTCCCCAAAGTCCGCAAAACATGGGTAGTCAAGCCAGTCATGGAGGAAAAAGAGTACAAGTATCTTGATGAACTAATGGAAAATGTCCTGGAATGTAGAAGACCAAAGAGGAAAACCTCAAAAGGAAAAAAATCACAGAAAAGTAAAAAATCAAAGAAAAATCAGAAATCAAAGAACATTGCAACCAAGGAAAAACCAGACAAGGAAATGGCAATTAAGGAACATATTAGCAGGTTTCAGCAAAAATTACTATAACTATCTGTATTACAGGGAAATGTATCCTTGCAACACAGGCAATACTGGACTAATTACTTTGTTAAATACTAGATGATTTTACTTGCCAATTTGATGCCTGGTTGCTTTAATGTTGCACAATTTTCCCTGTGTAATGCCACATGATTTTACTTATGAAATGCCTGGTTTGCATCGTATTTTGAGCCAGTTACTTGAACAATTTATTCTGTCTAATACCATGGTCTTACTTATCAATGAAATGCCTTATTGCATTAATTTCAAAGACTTACAACTATTCAGTCCTCTTCATCAGATGGTGGTCTAAAACCAACAAAGGAATGTTCATCCTCTGGTCTAGGCCACGGGAAATGGGCTCGAATGCAACTTACATCACACGATGGCAGCACTACCCTCACATGCCTACCAAGAACCCCCCAACCTGGTTGTGCCAGTTGCCGATAAGCAACATGTCTATATCTTTGATACTCAGGGCTTTCAAATGGATTTTCATACTGCTGCTTGTACTGATACCATGCTGTCCTGAGTACCCAGTGATTTAGACAAACAACAGCAAATGCTGGATTGTCTGTTATATGTCAGGGGGCTGTTTTAATTTCTCAAAAGTTACAGCTTCTTTATTGAGACTTAACATTTCAGGAATTTCCTGACAGCAAACACTTTCCTTAGCTCTATCCATGATTGACAATGACCACATTTACACCTTACATAAGAAGGTAAATAAATTTATTTAGTCTATATTTACCGTTTGAGAAAAATTAAAATTCCGCTCTGGAAAAATACAACACGTTATATTGAACAAATCGAAACATGACTTAAACTTACCATTCTAAATCATTTAGGCGATCCTCGCCATTTGAAGAATCGAATTCTTCCTGGTGATCGCTCTCGTTCTCATCGGTTTTTTCCTCCGAACTTGGCAGATTTCTCGTTGGTTTGAATAAATATGGCTGAAGCGAATACTCTGCCTCGTCATCTTCAATCTTAATATCAGGCTGTTCACAAGATGCAAAATCTCCATCAGCATCGGAAGAGCTACTAAAACTTGATCATGACATCGTCGTAAAAGTAAAAAATCAAAATAGCACTTGAAATTAGAAAAATTTGAGAAAATATTAGTCGACAACTGTTCTCGTTATATTTCAATAGTTTTCTATCACTCACTGACGTCACAGTTCTCAAGATTTTGCTATTTTGCCCCCCCCCCCAGTTTCAACAAACATGGCGGTGGTAACAGACATGAAAATCGTTAAAACAAAGTTAAATATCTCGCTAAGGAAAAAGAATTGAGGCAAACAAATGACCATTTCGGGGTATACTCATCAAGGTCAGGTGTGAGATGCATGTGGAGTTTAGACAAAGGCAAGAACTCATTATTAAACAAGTCGACCCTTATGCCAAGTTCAAACATCGCACTTCCCATGACCCCCGGGCACTGAACACATTAAAGACAAACCGGAAGGTATCTCAGCATATTCTATTGCTCGAATGAGTTTAGCGTGACATTTGCAACGGGCGTTGAAATTTGAGAGAAATGGAATATAAATTAGCATATGTAACAAATTTTTGCATCTGTGATATTAATATATATATATATATATATATATATATATATATATATATATATATAGGAAACAATTGTAACTACCACGGCCAGAAGTAAAACTAAAAGATTTTATTTTTTCTGGCCGTGGTAGTTACAATTGTTTCCTATATGTCTTTGCTACCGAGCAGTGTGGGAATACTTGTTGGTTATATATATATATATATATATATATAATTATATATATATATATATATATATGTATAGATATACACATATACATATACATATACATATACATATACATATACATATACATATACATATACATATACATATACATATACATATACATATACATATACATATACATATACATATACGTATACATACACATGTACACATGTACACATGTACACATGTACACATCTATACATCTATACATATACACATATACACATATACACATATACACATATACACATATACACATATACACATATACACATATACATATATACACATATACACATATATACACATATATACACATATATACACATATACACATATACACATATACACATATACACATATACACATATAGACATATAGACATATATACATATATACATATATACATATATACATATATACGTATATACGTATATACTATATACGTATATACGTATATACGTATATACGTATATACCTATATACATATATACATATATACATATATACATATATACATATATATACATATATATACATATATATACATATATATACACCTCTTTGCAAAAACGTTGGCCGCAGATAGATAGATAGATAGATAGTCGAAGTCTAATTAGAATTGCATATGATTACACTTGCATGGGATTTCAATCATATTACACAACATATGCAATTCAAATTAGATTTCGAGTATCTATCTATATATCTATCTGCGGCCAACGTTTTTGCAAATGGTGTATATATATATAGATATATACATATATACATATATATATATATATATATAAATATATATATATATATATATATATATATGTATGTATATATATATATATACATATATATATATATATATATATATATATATATATATATATATATATATATATATATATATATATATATACAGTACAAGCCCCTGCAATGAAATGCCTACCATTAGATTCCTCTTGGTGAGAGGAATTTTTTGATAGCTCATACATAGCTCTACATAGCATATCTCTCTTTTTAAAATTCTGAATATGAGTGATGTTGAATAATGACCTAGAGTATAGACATTTTCACTAATATCTCCAGTTCTATACATTCCCCTGCCATGACATGCATATCATTAGATTCCTCGTGGTGAGAGGCATCTTTTGATGGCTCAGACATAGCTGTACATAGCATATTTATCTTTTAAAAATTTAAAATATTAGTGTTATTTGATTATGGCAAAATGACTTAGAATTCAGGCATTCTACTAATATCTCCAGTTTTATACATTCCCCTGCCATGACATGCATATCATTAGATTCCTCTTGGTGAGAGGAATCTTTTGATGGCTCATACATGGCTGTACATAGCATATTTCGCTTTTAAAAATTTAAAATATGAGTGTTATTTGATTATGGCAAAATTACCTAGAATTGAGACATGTTCACTAGTATCTCCAGTTCTATACATTCCCCTGCCATGACATGCATATCATTAGATTCCTCTTGGTGAAAGGAATCTTTTTGTAGCCGATACATTGCTGTATATACCATAGCTACTTTTCAAAATAAAAAATGGCTAGAGGATATATGTCATGAAATACATAATCCAATCAATTAGCACAAAAATTCACGGTAGAATCAGATTTCAATTTTTTTTATATTAAAATACTTTTCCCAAAATCCCAATTTCAATAAAGATAATATGAATATTACAACTATTTATAATTATTTACAATATTTACAATGATTTACAAGTACTTACAATTATTTACAAGTATTTACAATTATTCACAAGTATTTACAATTATTTACAATTATTTACAATTATTTACACTTCTTTACAAACAATAACAATGACAGTCTCAACTGTAAAATATTAAACTAAAATTTAAACAACTGCAATGTTTGATATAATGCAATATTAACATCATTTTCTTCGCCTCTGTTGCAGAGATATCAGAGGGTTTTTTCATGTTGAGCAATGGCCCTTCGTATGTTCCTAAATTTGTCCCGCAGAGACTGTTTGGTGTTTTTGCCAAAAATCATTGTATCTCTAATGTCCTTGTCCTTCTTCAGACATGCGAACACCTCGCTCACTCCAGCATTGTCTGCCAATTCTTTTGTTGACTGATATATCAGCCTCGTTTCCTCCTTTGTGTATTTGCGCAAGACCATGTCAGCTAAAGCAATCTTGCCAGGGCTCATAGTTGTGCTTTCAATGCCTTTTGCCTCTATTTCACCCCCCACATCTGCTATTTCACCCAGCTCAGTCGCCTAAATATGAAAGTTATTATGTTTTATATTTTGATCTGTTATACGAGTGAGGAAAAAAATTGTTTGACTCTTACCTCATCTGGGAATAATTCCCGTGATAATTCGGACGTACCACCTTCAGCATGCTTTCCATGCAGACGCCTCAATTTCTGTTAAATGTGAAAGAGTTAAAACCATGAGACAAGCTAGAAATAAACTAACATGAAATATCAAAATATTTTACCTTCGACAATGACCCAGGGGATCTCCTTTCATCATGCTTTCTTTTCTGTCAAATAGGAAAGAGTTAAAACTGTGAGACAGGATAGAAATAAATTAACATGAAATATCAAAATATTTTACCTTCGACAATGACTCAGGGGATCTCTTTTCATCATGCTTTCTTTTCTGTTAAATGGGAAAGAGTTAAAACTGTGAGACGGGATAGCAATAAATTAACATCAAATATCAGAATATTTTACCTTTGATGATGACGCTGGCCTTGTTGCTATGGTCTTGATGGCTTCTGCTGCAGGAGCACCACACCCCTCACTCTAAATAAGAAAAAAATCATATGTAAAATCATAATCAGCAGCAAATGTTTTTAAATACCCTATCTATCTCACCTGCACTCTCAATCGAATTTTTCTCACTAATGACCCCTCAATCTAACCCCACCTCTATTCATCTCCATTGCGAAACCAGAACTTACCTGGATTTCTTTCCCGGTGGGAATCTCCTCTTCACCTGCTTTGCCAGAGGTAACTTGGTGCAGATACTCCGCCTTTGCAGCATCTTTCACATCTGTATTACAAACATCGTAGTAACGGTCAGCTGTGCTCACCAAATGAGTCATCTGCATCGCTATATCCTCCTTGCTGAACGTACTTTCGCCCTGTCGATGAGTTGATATAATCGACTTTCCCAATCTTGATTCCACAATGCTTCCCTTTAGCCCAGCATGCATCATTTTGCCCAACCGGGACACAGCCTTGCTGATGGCACCCTCCGTCATCGCTGTCCCAGTTGTAGTGACAAACATAGCCTGCCCGAGCTTCATCCCAGGCTTCCCTGGGACAACAGATAACTCACCCAGCGGGCACATGACGTTATTTCGACGTCGACTTTTGGTTGAATTAAGGTCGCGACGTCAATCAACCAATTATCAATGTTGTTTCAACGTCGTTTTCATGACGTTAGATCAACGTCGCTGATCAACGTTGTTTCCTTGTTGAACCAAGGTCGATACTTGACGATAAAATTTGACAACCAAACATCGACTCAATTTCAATTTTCAACCGTTGCCAATGTGTCTCATGACTCGATAATACGCAGAGACATAATATTTGCAGTTTATATTATAGAATTGGTCATCAATTATTCCGGTTTTCTCAGTTGATTGATAGTTCAACAGTATATTTATGAACTATCAATCGACTTAATATTTTCGTCCTGAAATAAACCCTTCTATTTGAGAATGGGCTTAACTCTGAAGTGGCTGTGCCTTACGGATTATACAACGCTGAAATATCCCTGTATATACTTATTTGGTATCTGATACCAAATATGGTCACGACCGCGCGTAAGCCTGGCGCGAGGCGGAAGCGGTGTCAAAAATTTCAATCGAAGTATTCTTTGTTGCAGCATGCTGTTGTGTTTACAGATTTTTAAGTGATTTGAGGGTTTATATTTTATTCATTTGTTTGGGGTAATTGAATTGGTGTTGTGGTTGTCGCAGTAATTGAATTGGATCGTTGAAAAACACGCAGGTTAGTGTCATTATTGTTTATAGTGTTTTGTTCGTTCCAACAAAATGAACTCAAATGGCGCACGAAATATCTTTATATAAACTCCATACTGGTCACGCGCACTAAGCATATTGTTGTATTGCAATCCTCTTCCTGGGAATACCTGTAGTTTAAATAGATAATGAAGGTGATCTTAGATTATATTTTCTCATTTAAAATTTCATATCCTTACTTAAATACTATTGGCGAAGCAACAGCATCCATTGAAGGCTGACCGGCAACACTTCGTCTCGCAAATCGCAATCCGTCCCACATCTTGGGAATCCTTTCATTTAATGTGTTACTTCTTATATTTTTTGCTGAGTGTTTTTATGGTCATTTAATTGGTATAAACTTATTGCGTGTAAACAAATAACACGCTTGAAATTTATTGTATAAAATACCACATTTGGCAGTGACTTTGTATGGGTTTTGTGCCATAAGCTATTCACAATAAACCTGCTTGTCCTAATCTACAGCAGTGGTAAACTGGAGTTTGATATGCGTGTATAAGAAATTGTCCATGGATATATATAGGGACAAATAATTTTGAGTCAAGTATCATTGAGAAATATTTTCTGTTTAATTTATAATTCAATTTTTCCATAAGCTTCTAGTTTATGTATGGGCTGAATTGCCTAGAGATAAGCTATCTGTGATCCAAACTTATCCTTCTAGCAAATCTGGAATTTTGTAAGCGTGTATAAATGCCATATAGTTTCTACACATATATTTGGTGAGAGAATTTTGAGAATTTTTATTTGTGGATATATAAAATTTTAGTATTTTAGGGGTAAACCAGTGCTATTAGAACTTATTTCTTTAGAGGGTGCACTGTTTTTTAACAGAATGAATGAATTTGTGTGGGGGGAAGCAACATATCAATTAAATGGCCAAGAACGTATCAAAAAATTGCTAGGTTGTATGTTAACTACTGTAGATCACTTTGTGGGGTACACAGCCAATGATCTCTCATAGAGACAATTTTCATACTTGGCAAGAGAGAACCTTTGTCTAAACTGCTAACCTTGAAATTATTATTCAGAAGGTTATTGAGTACAGAATATAACATATATACCATACAATACTTGAAATTTTTCACAATAGTCCACTGTAGTCTGTATAGACAAACATTTTAAACGTTGTAGGGCAGTAGCCAGGATTAACCTGCATATATTCTATGACTTATTTGATTGGATATTGTACAGTTAAATTTATGTGCAACAGTGATATTGATTATTTATCAAAATCGATTTTTTAGGGGGCACCACCATCATAACTTTGACTACATTTCTAAAGGGTATAAATTGATTTTTCTTGGGTGAAGCGATGTATCAATTTTGCCAAGGCTGTACATGCCAAAGTTAAATGTTTACTAAATTGACCTTGGATATATATCGGAACAAATAATTATGGACAAGTATCGTTGAGAAATATTTTATTGTTTAATTTATAATTCAATTTTCCCTTGGTCTTCTCTGAGAGTGCATTTAGTTTATGTAGTTTATGAGAAACCAACTGAAACTCTGCTTATATATAGGCAATTTACCTGTACTCCTGTGGTACTGGGTTTTCCTGAGATCTCCATCCTAGTACTATCCTTGCCCAACAGGGCTTAACCATTGATCAGTGGCAGGGTATTATAGCCACACCTCCCCTATATATTTTAGATACTGTGTAAGTATATGTAATAGAATGGGAATGTGTTCTACTTTAGAAACAACCATTTTGAATATTGTAGGACCTTGAATCTATTCTATGGCTTATTGGCGTAGTTACCGAAAGTTATCTGCTGAAGCAATTGCTCTTGCAGCGTCCGACGATGTAGAATGCAATGAAGAGGACAATCCTGAATCTTTAAGTCATACAAGTGATCTTTTGCAAAACAGTCCTAATGATGAGTCATCAAATTATAGTGATACAGATAATCCTGAACTGATATATAGCTCTGAATCAGCCTCTGATACTGATCTTTCGGAAAGTGAAAATGAAGGAAGTTTATGTCCAAATGCTAATGATCCATCACTCCCATTAAAAACATTGAGAGGGGAGCTTGCAACCTGGGCAACAAAAAACAAATGCTAACGTACTGCTGTAAATGAGCTACTTCAAATTCTTTGAGGGCAGGGGCTTTGCCTTCCTAAAGACAGTCGCACCCTTTTGCAAACCCCCCGTGAAGTAATTACTTCATCTAAGTGTGGTGGGCAATATGTATACCTGGGAATTGAAGCTCGCATAATTGATATTCTCTCAAAAAATCCATCATTAATAGAAAAGCACACTACAGTTGATTTGATGATCAATGTGGATGGGCTGCCATTGTTTAAATCTTCCACTTCCCAATTCTGGCCTATTTTAGGTTATTTTAATAAGGTTGAAGTCTTTATTATTGCACTCTTTTATGGTAATTCTAAACCAAGTTCTGTGGGTGATTATCTTAATGATTTAATCAAGAAGCTTGATAAATTAAAGATTTGTGGTGTAAATTTTGAAGGAAGGCAACTTCCCTTTAATCTGAGGTGTTTCTGTTGTGAAGCTCCTGCAAGGTGCTTTTTAAAAGGCATAGTTGGTCACACAGGCTATTTCTCTTGTGAGCGGTGTAGAATTAAGGGGTCATGGAATGGCAAAATTGTGTTTAATGATGATGTTGTCTTTGCACCAAGGACTGATGTGGAATTTTCGAATTTTAGGTATGATCACCACCAAAAAAGTGCTTGCCCCCTAGCTTCACATGGTGTTTCATGCATTAAGCAGTTTCCACTTGACTATATGCACCTTGTATGTTTAGGTGTTACTCCGCGCTTGCTTACTTTCCTTAAAAATGGGCCAAAAATTTGCAAGCTGTCTTCCAGACATATGCTGCAAATATCCAAGAGCATGATGTTGTTACATGGAAACATGCCAAGTGAATTTGCAAGACAACCTAGGTCGTTGGTTGAACTTGATCGCTGGAAAGCTACTGAGTTTCGCCTGTTTCTTCTTTATACTGGGCCTGTTGTGTTGAGAGGCATTTTACTAGATAGACTATACCAGCACTTTCTTTCTCTGTCTATTGCTATTTCCATAATGCTTGATATGAATACTGCCAAGCAAACCTCGTATCTCCAGTATGCAAGAGAGTTAATAACTCATTTTGTAAGCAAATGCAAGTCTCTGTATGGTGATACCTTTGTGGTGTACAATGTACACAACCTTCTCCATTTGCCCGATGATGTTGAATATTTCCATGTTTCATTAAATTAAATATCATGCTTTCCCTTCGAGAACTTTATGCAACAATTGAAGCGACTTGTTCGAAGTCCCCAGAATCATATTGCCCAGGTTGTTAAAAGACTGGCAGAACTGAAGCACTCTGTACAAAAACAACAATGTGATTGGCGCTACACGCATATCGCTACCAAATTGAAGGATAGTTGTTTTATGCTGAAGGACAACACTTACGTATTTGTTGTTGACTGCGAAGATGGGAGTGAAAGACTTGTCTGTGAGGTAGTATCTGAACGATGTACTCAGAGCTTCTTCCATATCCCAGCTGATTCGAAATTATTTAACATAGTGTATATTGAGAACTCGTCACGAAGAGGAAAAAGACGCCTTGTGGAAAAATTCGAAACTCTACAAAAAGCTGTTTGCCTTCCATACCGGTCAGGATTTGTCATTTTCCCAATGCATCACGAGGTCGAAAGATACCGATAGTCCTAATCCTACTCCAGGTAAATTAATGCAGTAGACCTGTAATTAATGCAGTAGGCCTTAAATAGAAAGTTTTGTGCAGCCTTTGGAGAGGAAAACTATTTGAAATTTAGCGTTCTAGTATACAACTGAGTAAAAGAATAAGTTAAAACTCGCCGTATGACGTTTAATGTTGTCAACCATGTTAAACAATTTTGAATTTTTTTGAAAAAGTAATGTACCCATCATTTACAGGCTGCATGTTACGGCATATAGTGTCCGTTAGACAGAGTCTTTCCAATTGAAGTATAGCTAAGGGGATTCCCCAGCTGGGCATATACTGCAAAATTTTCATTTCTGATGAGAAAGTGCATTGCGTTTGACTTAATACTTTCAGTGTTTCCTTTATGAAACTTATCAATGATTGAAACTATGAGACATGATCGACCTAAATAAAAGTCTTTACTGTATGTAAAGAGTGTCAATGATGTTAGGATAAAATATTTCATATTGGTATAGCTTTATGATATTTATGCAAAAGACTTTCCCAATTTACGTATAAGGGACAAAACATTTCTTTTCTGTTAAAAGCTTGCCATATACTGTACATGTACATAGAATAGTCTGTCTTTATAATAAAAAATCAGTAAGTTCCTTTTTCCTTTTTTGTTCCTGTTTCATTTTCTGTTTTAGGAATGTGGGTAAGAGCCGTTTGGCAGGAGGGAAAAAAGCAACACGAAGGCGTTGTTCCAGATGTGTGGATTCAGAACAATAATGTAAGATGGCCATCTGGATTGAATGTAATAAAACCTCATGCTGAAAGACAAACACCGTGTGCAGACTGGAAAACCTTTCCACTTATTAAAATAAAATGTTCCGCAGGTCAGTCATTTGATTATTGATATAAACTATTTTCCTGCAATTTTCATTCCCAATGACGATAAGGTGGATATTACTTCATGAAAAAGGAAACACGTGAGCGGTATTATAAATAACTTAACAAATAACGTTGCAGCAACAGAGTTATGCGTATGTATTTCAAAGCATGTACTGTATTTCCAGTTGTTCCCTATTGAATTTGTATTTTTTTAAACCAGATAAGAAACAAGTTTGTGAAAAATATGATTTTACGACCACGGCTGAAGGAAGTGATGGTGATGATGATCATGAAGTATATGAGAAAGAGAACGCAATTTGAAGGAAAAAGAGTCGAAAAGGTTAGCAATTACAATATATACAATAAACTTACCACATTATATTTTTATTCATAGTATTATACACAATATTCCTTTCATAATAATATGTGTATAAAGTAAGTTATTTTTTCTATTTGGCATACTTATATTTTTTGTATTTTGCAGGAAAACAAATCCTGGACTCGTCAGACAATAATTCTGATTGTGATGGTGAAGATGCTAACTGTATGTATTAGAGTCAAAACCTAATCCATCGAGTATACTTTGTGCTTACATTCTATTTTTTTCGCTCTACAGTACCTAATAATGCAGTAAAATAAATCTGTGATACTGCATGAATCAAAAACTTAGTCATTAAACTTTTTCTAGTTCTTAGTGAGGCTTATTTACTTTTTAGCAATACCAGAATTCCCACCTCCACCAAAAAAATTTATTTCAACAATGAACGATTCGAGAATCCAGTTCACATCAAAGAGTCCAAGAATACCACGGTCAAGATCGAGAAGCCCTCTTCGAGAACAACAGAATAGCTGTTACAGACCACGGAACAAACAACACAATGAGCTGATCACAATGAACAAACGTAAGCTTATCGCATTTAACTTCTCGTAAAAAATATATATTCTATACAGAAGATCATCATTTAAAATACTATAGATTTTAGAACCAAATTTTTTTTTTTTTCTCCTGTTTCACTAATGTTAGACTTCTTTTCATCAACACCCAAAACACATTCTGCATCGAACTCCAAAAGAAAGTCAAGACCCAGAATGCGTTCGAGATCGAGAACCACCTCAAGGTCGCACTGCAGAACGAGGTCCAAACCTTCTGGGTCAGAGAAACAAAGTTTCTCTGGAAAGAAAAAGACCCCAGAAAACTGCAGATCCAACAGTGGACCATTACTTTCAGGAGCTGCAGGTAAAGCAATAATGATGTGATGATTGTATGCTGGGGCATTTGAGTTCATAAACAACAATATAAAGTTATATTTTGACTCGCTCAGTTCACGCCCATTTTGGTTTGAATATCATGGCTGAAGAACACAGAAATAATTGTGCTTGTTGATGCATCAGCGATGTGAAGCCTTATTTCGTTTGCTGTTGGTACTTATTTACGTGACAATATTATCGTCTTAAAGTTTAGAGCGATATTCTTAATCCTTTTTCCTCGGACAAAATGCCTCCCACGCAGCCTGCTTAAAAACTTGTTTCCTGTGCATTTCAGATATTCTTGCATCAATTTTCCCGGATGTAACAAGAAGATCACGATCAAAAACAAGATTTAGATTGAGTTCCCGGTCAAAAACAAATTACAGAACGAGATCACAGTCAAAGACCAGCTCAAGATCCAGAAAGAGATCCAGATCCAGAACAGGGTACAGACCTGCTCAGTCAGCACCACGAGTAGACAGGGAAACTTTGGCGGGGAAGAACATCTTCTTAGAACATCTTTCTTCATCTTTCTTCTCAGTCGTTTCTGCAATACCGCATTCGTAATAATGTTTCAAGTACACCTTCCTGTTGTGTTGTGCTTGCTACTTTTGTTGCATTAACCGACAGTGAGGTCTTTACGGGAAAGTATTTCTTATTCCACCTTTCTTAAAGTGTTTCGTGATTATTTTGATTATTTCCGTAAAGAATAGTTTTCAATGATTTTGTGTTTCTTTTTACTGGTTTCGCAGGTGAAACAAGCTGTACAGCAACTGCTGAAGTACGCTCCAGATAGGCAAGGAGGAGGTGGACGAAAAGACACTGCTTAAATTTACTTTGCGACAATTTAGTAGTTCGTCAAATATTTATGTCTGTTTTTAATTGTACATTGGATTATTTTGTAATACGGTCATAGGATACACATTGTTGTAATAATATCAAAATGAAATAAAGTAGCTATTTTATTACCAAAATACACTTTTTCTGCTGACTTATGCTTCAGAGCTATATAGACGCGTCGTAAATATTGACAGTCATTTCAACGTTGATAATTGTGGTCGTTTCAACATTGAAACGATGTTTTTTCCGACATTGAAACGACGTCTTTTTCCAACGTTGTTTCGACATCGTAAAACCACGTTGATCCAATTTGCGTTTTCAACCTTATTTCGACGTCAGATAGACGTCGAAAATCAACGTTGATTCAACGTTGAATCGACGTAACTTTGCCCGCTGGGCATTATCATAAATTGGCCTGAGATTCTTCACATAGATGTTGGCCATCTCTTTAACATCGTCTCTCCAGAATAATTTGGCCCGGCCAAGAGAAGAGGTTTTGTGCTGCGTTGTTTTCGTGCGGAAAAGTCGGTCTTCAGTTTCCTGACTAATTCTCACAGCTCCCTGGTAGTCCTGGAGAGATAAGTTAGAAAGTGCCTTGTATCGTTGCGCACTTCCCATGGCGACACGTAGCATGATGAAGTCCCGCATCTTTGCAAAATCTGTTTGGCTGATTTTCTGCGGATTTTCTTTTGCCATATTAAACAACCGTTTTATCTTTCTTGCCACATCGCCGTCTGTCAGAATTTTAAATTCTTCGGGAGAAAGGATTTCTTTCTGGTCTTTCTCCCTAACTTCCATCCGCTGTTTAGGTGTTTATTAACGCGACAAACCATAGCCTCACAATCTGGCACGGGGCATTTGATTGGCGGCACCCGTTGCTTAGCACCTTTTTTCACCGCCATTGCACCAGATGTTTTATGAGGTACTTTACCCCTTTGCCACACTTTGAGCATGGCTTTTCCCTTCGTTCTTGTACCTGAGAAAAGATTTCATAGTTTTATATTTATATTATATGCCCATTTATTTTATATGCCCAAACCACAAATTCTTAAGAAAAAAAATGAATACCTTTTTCTTCTCAGTCTTTTCTTCATTTTGTGAAGAACGGTCCACGACCTCGCCATCATCAATCTCTTCCTCCATATCTTGCTTATCTGGGAAAAGGTCTGCTGACCCTGGTTCATCATCCATCTGTAGAAAAAATTTCATAAATTTTGAAATTAAAAATGGTTTATTTTATATTTATATTATATCCCCATTTATTTTACATGCCCAAACCACAAATTCTTAAGAAAAAAATGAATACCTTTTTCTTCTCATTCTTTTCTTCATTTTGTGAAGAACAGTCCACAACCTCGCCATCATCAACCTCTTCCTCAATATCTTGCTTATCTGGGAAAAGGTCTGGTGACCCTGGATCATCCATCTGTAGAAAGCAATCATAAAAAATATTTAACTAAAAAACAGGAAATCACTGTGTCCCCTGGTGGGTGACCACGCCCTAAGTACCCCACCCAAGTTTTGTCAAAGTCTGTCAAGACTTTTCAACTGAAACATGTAAAATACATGATCCACTAAAAGACCACCCAAATCAACTGAAGGACCACCCAAATCCACTGAAGGACCACGACCCACTAAATGACCAGCGACCGGAAGTGGGCGTGAATATGGGTGGGTGACCACGCCCTCATCTCCTCCCCGGAATATGGGTGGAGTTGGTAAAAACCCCCTTGAGATACACCTGTCAAAAGTTTTAAAAAAATTAAATAAAATACTTAATTCGCTTCTAACCGGAAGTGGGCGTGGCCCCTGGTGGGTGACCACGCCCTAAGTACCCCACCCAAGTTTTGTCGAAATCGGTGTAAACCGCCCTGAGATATCACTGCCCGCAGTTTTAGGCGACGCCTCATTAACTATAAAAAGCCACTCAAGGACCACGGAAGGAGGTCCAGGCTTGTCACTGAGATCAGTGGGTGGTGATTTGATTGACAACCATTTCGTATTTTTGATATATACAATTTTGCCAACAATTAGTAGCGAAGCCAGCCTGCCGATTTGTCCCGCTATGCTAATATGTAGGTTTCATTGACTGTGAAAACAATAAATTTCTAAAGAAATGAATAATTATAATAACTCGAAATTTACATAGCAGGACAAAATCGTCAGGCTGGCTACGCCACTGCCAACAATATCGCAAATATTAAACTAATTACACGTTAAATTTTAATAAAAACATGATCATACATACCTTAAAAGTGTTACCATTGGTAACAACTTTTTCACCCACACAAAAAAAAAATCGCAATTAAATACACTCTTGTCACAACACAACAATAGATCGTCAACTTTCAAAACAACTTTCACTATTGTTTCACTATTGGATACACCAGAATGACATATTCCACTTAAAAAAACAAAATTCCTTAATATTAAAAAATGAAAAATTCAGACATTTTGACTAATAACTCAGGTTCTATAAATTCCCCCGCCATGACATGCATATCATTAGATTCCTCTTAGTGAGAGGAATCTTTTGATGGCTCATACATAGCTGTACATAGTATATTTCTCTTTTACAAAATTAAAATATGAGTGTTATTTGATTATGGCAAAATGACCTAGAATTGAGACATTTCCATTAATATCTCCAGTTCTATACATCCCCCTGCAATGAAATGCATATCATTAGATTCCTCTTGGTGAGAGAAATGTTTTGATAGCTCATACACAGCTGTATTTAGGATATTTCTGTTCTAAAAATTTAAAATATGTGTGTTATTTGATTATGCCAAAATGACCTAGAATTGAGAGATTTCCGCACATATCTCCAATTCTATACATCCCCCTGCAATGCAATGCATATCATTAGATTTCTCTTGGTGAGAGGAATCTTTTGATAGGTCATACATAGCTGTACATAACATATTTCCCTTTTAAAAATTAAAATTATGAGTGTTATTCGATTATCTCAAAATGATTTAGAATTGAGACATTTCCACTAATATCTTTAATTCTATACATTCTCCTACAATGAAATGCATATAATTAGATTCCTCTTGGTGAGAAGAATCTTTAGATAGATCATACATAGCTTTACATAGCATATTTCGGTTTTAAAAATTAAAAATACGAGTTTTATTTGATTATCTCAAAATGACTAAGAATTGAGACATTTCCACTAATATCTCCAGTTCTATACATCCCCCTGCAATGAAATGCATATCATTATATTCCTCTTGGTGAGAGAAATCTTTTGATAGCTCATACATAGCTGTACTTCGCATATTTCGCTTTTAAAAATTAAAAATATGAGTGTTATTCGATTATCTCAAAATGACCTAGAATTGAGACATTTCCACTAATATCTTTAATTCTATACATTCTCCTGCAATGAAATGCATATAATTAGATTCCTCTTGGTGAGAAGAATCTTTTGATAGCTCATACATAGCTGTACTTGGCATATTTCGGGTTTAAAAATTAAAAATACGAGTGTTATTCGATTATCTCAAAATGACTAGGAATTGAGACATTTCCACTAATATCTCCAGTTCTATACATTCCCCTGCAATGAAATGCATATCATTAGATTCCTCTTGGTGAGAGAAAGCTTTTGATAGCTCATACATAGCTGTACATAGCATATTTCGCTTTTTAAAAAAAAAATATGAGTGTTATTCGATTATCTCAAAATGACCTTGAATTGAGACATTTACACTAATATCGCCAGTTCTATACATTCTCCTGCAATGAATGGCATATCATTAGATTTGTCTTGGTGAGAGAAATCTTTTGATAGCTCATACATAGCTGTACATAGCATATTTCGCTTTTAAAAATTAAAAATATGAGTGTTATTCAATCATCTCAAAATGACCTAGAAATGAGACATTTCCACTAATATCTGGAGTTCTATACATTCTCCTGCAATGAAATGCATATCATTAGATTCCTCTTGGTGAGATAAATTTTTTGATAGCTCATACATAGCTGTATTTAGGATATTTCTGTTCTAAAAATTTAAAATATGAGTGTTATTTGATTATGCCAAAATGACCTAGAATTGAGAGATTTCCGCACATATCTCCAATTCTATACATCCTCCTGCAATGCAATGCATATCATTAGATTCCTCTTGTTGGGAGGAATCTTTTGATAGGTCATACATAGCTGTACATAACATATTTCGCTTTTAAAAATTAAAAATATGAGTGTTATTCGATTATCTCAAAATGACCTAGAATTTGAGACATTTCCACTAATATCTTTAATTCTATACATTCTCTTGCAATGAAATGCATATAATTAGATTCCTCTTGGTGAGAAGAATCTTTAGATAGCTCATACATAGCTGTACTTGGCATATTTCGAGTTTAAAAATTAAAAATACGAGTGTTATTCGATTATCTCAAAATGACCAAGAATTGAGACATTTCCACTAATATCTCCAGTTCTATACATTCCCCTGCAATGAAATGCATATCATTAGATTCTTCTTGGGAGAGAAATCTTTTGATAGCTCATACATAGCTTTACATAGCATATTTCGCTTTTAAAAATTAAAAAATACGAGTTTTATTCGATTATCTCAAAATGACCTAGAATTGAGACATTTCCACTAGTATCTCCAGTTCTATACATCCCCCTGCAATGAAATGCATATCATTAGATTCCTCTTGGTGAGAGAAATGTTTTGATAGCTCATACACAGCTGTATTTAGGATATTTCTGTTCTAAAAATTTAAAATATGAGTGTTATTTGATTATGCCAAAATGACCTAGAATTGAGAGATTTCCGCACATATCTCCAATTCTATTCATCTCCCTGCAATGAAATGCATATCATTAGATTCCTCTTGGTGAGAGAAATCTTTTGATAGCTCATACATAGCTGTACATAACATATTTCGCTTTTAAAAATGAAAAATATGAGTGTTATTCGATTATCTCAAAATGACTAGGAATTGAGACATTTCCACTAATATCTCCAGTTCTATACATTCCCCTGCAATGAAATGCATATCATTAGATTCCTCTTGGTGAGAGAAAGCTTTTGATAGCTCATACATAGCTGTACATAGCATATTTCGCTTTTTAAAATTAAAAATATGAGTGTTATTCGATTATCTCAAAATGACCTTGAATTGAGACATTTACACTAATATCGCCAGTTCTATACATTCTCCTGCAATGAATGGCAATCATTAGATTTGTCTTGGTGAGAGAAATCTTTTGATAGCTCATACATAGCTGTACATAGCATATTTCGCTTTTAAAAATTAAAAATATGAGTGTTATTCAATCATCTCAAAATGACCTAGAAATGAGACATTTCCACTAATATCTGGAGTTCTATACATTCTCCTGCAATGAAATGCATATCATTAGATTCCTCTTGGTGAGATAAATTTTTTGATAGCTCATACATAGCTGTATTTAGGATATTTCTGTTCTAAAAATTTAAAATATGAGTGTTATTTGATTATGCCAAAATGACCTAGAATTGAGAGATTTCCGCACATATCTCCAATTCTATACATCCTCCTGCAATGCAATGCATATCATTAGATTCCTCTTGTTGGGAGGAATCTTTTGATAGGTCATACATAGCTGTACATAACATATTTCGCTTTTAAAAATTAAAAATATGAGTGTTATTCGATTATCTCAAAATGACCTAGAATTTGAGACATTTCCACTAATATCTTTAATTCTATACATTCTCTTGCAATGAAATGCATATAATTAGATTCCTCTTGGTGAGAAGAATCTTTAGATAGCTCATACATAGCTGTACTTGGCATATTTCGAGTTTAAAAATTAAAAATACGAGTGTTATTCGATTATCTCAAAATGACCAAGAATTGAGACATTTCCACTAATATCTCCAGTTCTATACATTCCCCTGCAATGAAATGCATATCATTAGATTCTTCTTGGGGAGAGAAATCTTTTGATAGCTCATACATAGCTTTACATAGCATATTTCGCTTTTAAAAATTAAAAATACGAGTTTTATTCGATTATCTCAAAATGACCTAGAATTGAGACATTTCCACTAGTATCTCCAGTTCTATACATCCCCCTGCAATGAAATGCATATCATTAGATTCCTCTTGGTGAGAGAAATGTTTTGATAGCTCATACACAGCTGTATTTAGGATATTTCTGTTCTAAAAATTTAAAATATGAGTGTTATTTGATTATGCCAAAATGACCTAGAATTGAGAGATTTCCGCACATATCTCCAATTCTATTCATCTCCCTGCAATGAAATGCATATCATTAGATTCCTCTTGGTGAGAGAAATCTTTTGATAGCTCATACATAGCTGTACATAACATATTTCGCTTTTAAAAATGAAAAATATGAGTGTTATTCGATTATCTCAAAATGACTAGGAATTGAGACATTTCCACTAATATCTCCAGTTCTATACATTCCCCTGCAATGAAATGCATATCATTAGATTCCTCTTGGTGAGAGAAAGCTTTTGATAGCTCATACATAGCTGTACATAGCATATTTCGCTTTTTAAAATTAAAAATATGAGTGTTATTCGATTATCTCAAAATGACCTTGAATTGAGACATTTACACTAATATCGCCAGTTCTATACATTCCCCTGCAATGAATGGCATATCATTAGATTTGTCTTGGTGAGAGAAATCTTTTGATAGCTCATACATAGCTGTACATAGCATATTTCGCTTTTAAAAATTAAAAATATGAGTGTTATTCAATCATCTCAAAATGACCTAGAAATGAGACATTTCCACTAATATCTGGAGTTCTATACATTCTCCTGCAATGAAATGCATATCATTAGATTCCTCTTGGTGAGATAAATTTTTTGATAGCTCATACATAGCTGTATTTAGGATATTTCTGTTCTAAAAATTTAAAATATGAGTGTTATTTGATTATGTTAAATTGACCTAGAATTGAGAGATTTCCGCACATATCTCCAATTCTATTCATCTCCCTGCAATGAAATGCATATCATTAGATTCCTCTTGGTGAGAGAAATCTTTTGATAGCTCATACATAGCTGTACATAACATATGTCGCTTTTAAAAATTAAAAATATGAGTGTTATTCGATTATCTCAAAATGACCTAAAATTGAGACATTTCCACTAATATTTTTAATTCTATACATTCTCCTGCAATGAAATGCATATAATTAGATTCCTCTTTGTGAGAAGAATCTTTTGATAGCTCATACATAACTGTACTTGGCATATTTCGGGTTTAAAAATTAAAACTACGAGTGTTATTCAATTATCTCAAAATGACTAAGAATTGAGACATTTCCGCTAATATCTCCAGTTCTATACATCCCCCTGCAATGAAATGCATATCAATAGATTCCTCTTGGTGCGAGAAATCTTTTGATAGCTGATACGTAGCTTTACATAGCATATTTCGCTTTTAAAAATTAAAAATACGAGTTTTATTCGATTATCTCAAAATGACTAAGAATTGAGACATTTCCACTAATATCTCCAGTTCTATACATTCTCCTGCAATGAAATGCATATCATTAGATTCGTCTTGGTGAGAGAAATCTTTTGATAGCTGATACATAGCTTTACATAGCATATTTCGCTTTTAAAAATCAAAAATACGAGTTTTATTCGATTATCTCAAAATGACCTTGAATTGAGACATTTACACTAATATCGCCAGTTCTATACATTCTCCTGCAATGAACACGCCGGGTCAGCAAATCCGAAAAATGTGTCATGAGCGTCAGCGCTACTAAGCTATATCGCTCTGCGGTCGTTCGTCAAAAAGTAAACAAATTTGAAAATGGCGTCGGGCAAAGAACGCTTCACTGTTGACGAGGTTATTGAAGCCGTTTCGTTTGAGAAAGATGATGCTATTTCTACCGAAAATAATACCAGTTCATTTAACAATGTTTTAAATGAATCACTGGAATTGTTTAATCGGTGTGATGGCACAATTGACGTGGCAAAATTTCAAAGCGAAGCTCGGGCATCCCTTGAGTTAATCTATAAAAGATGCCTCTTAAACAAAGGTCCAGAGAACCATTTAGATGTACTTTCTGGTACCAATATTCGCACTGGGCCGATGCTTGCTTCTGAAGTTTCGGTTTGGGTAAAATTGGTGAATCGAAGGATGGCTTATAAGCCGAAACTTCACAAGCCGTGGTCATCGAATTTGCGCGCGATATGCCAAAGGCTTTATTTGATGCCTTTCGGTGCGGCGTAAGCGGTGGTTCTACCTCGTTTGGTATTTTAGTTGATGCTGGCTGTGTCAAATATACAGATACCAGGAGGATGGTACGTGATTTTGCCAAAATTTCTGGGCTTTCTGGCAAGATATTCAGCAAAGATGGAAAAAGGAATTTAAGGGGCGGCAGAATGGTTGTAAGGCAGAACTGTTATGTACAGAGACGAAACCTTTTGCTTTAAAATATGATGAAAAGAAAATCAAGGTTTTTGTATCATGTTATTATGGCTGTTGGAACCAGTTTGGATATGCCTTTCACAGCTAGTTTATATTATAATTGCTGTTACATTTAAATCCTCATTGCACACAAAAAACTCAAAGTGTTAAGTCTAGTTGAATCCATACAAAGAAAATAATGAAGTTATTTAATTGACCCAAAAGAGATTTAGGCTGCATTTCTCCTGAGAGAAATCCAGTCTTAATGTGCAAGGTGATTCAAGCTGTTTTGAGTTGCTATAATAGCTCTATTTTGCATAAACATTTTCATGATCTCTTCAAAATTCTGCCTTACAACAATACCAGTATATACCTTATTCATTTATATGCAAAGCCCAGAAATTTAAGGTAACACTATACTATTTCTCAGGCCATTGAGTGACATTGCACCATGATACACCCTGTTTTAGTACTTACTCTGTCTAATGTCAGATGATTTTACTTGTTATGGTTAATTCATATAGTTCCAGTGCTCTCCCCTTACAAGTAAAATCATCTGGCAGTTCTGTGTAGACAGAGTAAATACTAAGGTAGGGTGCATCAGGGCACAATGTGATACAATGGGTTAACTGGCCCATGTGCCTAATTAATTGGGTGGAATTGTACCCTGATTTACCCTACTTTAGTCTCTGCCCAGTCTAATGCCAGCAGATTTCCCTAGTAAAGATGAGAGCCCTTGCGCTAAAGCAGAAGCAACTGAGATACCAAATATGTACTCATGTGAACATGAGTATATAAATATACACCAATTATTGCATGTAGCTTTGGCATTGGAAACAAATATATTTAATAGAATATTCACACCTTTGCAATTAGCAGTTATGGCAAATATTCTAATATTTCATCATTTCAAGAATTATCAGAAATTAAAACATTATTATATATATGAATATACACAATCGTTATCATAATAATATTTACAAATGTTATATTAAAATAATGACACATCTTAAATTTATGTAAGTGTGCCCTTTTCAATAAAAAATATTTTTAGAAAAACTCTTTGTATTATTTGAAACTTTGGCCTTTCCTAGCTTTTTGATATTTCATCACTAAAAAATGAGATTATTCTAATTACATAGTATAATATATTATTGAGCAATAGCAAAAGAAAGAAAATGAATAGATAATATGTACACACAGTAATGGAAATGTACACAGACACTGCACAGGTTAAAAACATTTTTACCATTTGTACAAGTATTCAGACTGCATAAACTTGAACAACAAGCAAATCGAAATTCATGTTCAGTATAAATATCTGAGATTCCTTTGAAATGTTAGCATTTGAACATGCATTTGCCCAACTCATCTAAATTAAGCTTCATACTCTAGTTACATACTTTAATGTTAAACATCATAAAGCACGAGTTTTTAATATACTCTTTTGCAAGTGAATTAAGAAGCTAACTGACCAATTGGATTTTAAAGTATCCAAATATTTCACATTTAGATATCCAACAGAATTTCATGTTGCAACTGGTCAGTTAATTAATAATTCAGTTACTATCTCAGCTTTTTGTACACTTTTATCAATTAAAGCTGTTACATTATGGCCACAGAAAGTACACTTCTCATCATCAGACGATACCTTCTCTAATCCACAATAACAATATTTTGGGTCATTAACAGCTTTCTCAGGGATGTAGTTATCCTTGCCTGGTGTATTGGAGCATGGTTCATGGCCATGCTCTGGGAGCCAAACTAACATTATATATTCATGCCTAAATATTTCACTCCAGCGGTTCTGATAGGTTGTGTTGGCACTTAGTCGCTGTAGAGCAATGTGCTTAGCTTCCCGTCCCTCCATAGAAACAGTAAGAAGACCCTGACAATATGTATCATACATGTACTTTGTATGCACTGGTACTACATGACCTATTGTCCATATAGTAGGTGTTACTTGTGTTGGTACAAATAGAGAATTTGCACGAAAGTATTCCAATGCTGCTTTAGATAAATCACTAATGTTAGTTTCATTAATAATAAACCTATTAAAAAGAGAGCAAGCATCTCTCAACCTTAGGCCAATGTATGCAAGTACCAAGACATTCTGCTGCTGTGCTCGGGAATCACTTGAATCACTCATTGCTTTGATCAGCCGCATGAAGTTATGACAGAAAAGCCTGGAATCTTTGCCGGTGAAGCGATAAGCGAAATCTGCTCGGTGAGCTTGAGTTTCATTATACCACTTTATTGCTTTCTTCGCCACCCGGTTTGCCTTAACTTCATATTGCAGAGCAAAGACAACTTTCGCAAAGCAGGAATGTCTTGGCACATCTGAAAATGACTTGCATGTTTCTATGTTTGATTTACCAATTGATTCGCGCAGAACTGCTTTAAAGAAATACTGCCATGCATTATTCTTCAAGTGAAGGGGTTCTACATGGGCTTTGTCAATCAATTTACCAATCAATGGTGCATATTCTTGACGACTCTTCCTTTTGGCAATGAAATCTGTCACCTTCGAACGCTTAGTCTTATCAGAGACAGTCTTTTTCTTCAGAGAGTCTTTAAATTTTTCCACAGCAGCAGCAGTCTTAATTCTGTCCTGATAAGACCAAGCCTTCCAGGTACAAGAAGGTCCCTTTCCGAAAGTTCCTTTTACATCGCGACAGTTATCAAGAGTTGCATTGCCAAAAGTAGAGAAATATGTTGCTGCATTATTTAACTCTCCACCAAACATAGCCAGCATTTTCATATCATTGGGAATTTCCTCAAATGAAAATGTGACAGACAGACCATTGATTTCAAATATGTTCCCCTGTAGGTCTGCCATCTGCTTACATGTGGCAAGTATGTATTTTCTAACAATTAATGATGTTTCCTCGCAGTCTGCCCCAAACACAAGAAAATTATCACTACTTGAGACTACTCGCTTGCCTGCATTAAGAAAACTAATGAGAAAAGAACAAGCACTACCATTTTTGCCAAATGGACACCCATCACCTCCCCATGCAACAAGAAAGGTACCCACGGGTTTACCAAACCAATTTAAAGCTTTAGCACGGGTCCCAGTACTTAGGTAAAATCTAGCTAATCGGGGCAAATATTCTCCCAAATCCCTAAAACAACCATTCACCTTCTATATAATCATCAAACATCTCCTCCACAGAATACACCTTCCCAATATTAATTTCTTTAAGCTTAGCAGCTAACTTATTGTAGGTAAGGAGTTTCGGAATGGGACATTTAGACATAAAAGTAATTGCTGTTCTTTTAGCATTTACAAACTTCATTGTAGAGGATAATCGTACGGCTTGGTACTTCCTTTTACCCATTACCCCAGCAGTATAATATGTGGCTATGCTCCTTAAGTTATTTGCCTCACTAGCTTCAAATGCTAACCTGTCTTTCTTTTGCTTTTGCTCAATAACATAGGAAGTGAGCTTATCATTAGACAATACATAGTTACCAAGATCATCTAATTTACACTTCTTGCTGAGCGTATCAAAAAGACCATTGAAGGCTGGTCGTTTGTTGAGCAAAGTTCCACCATTTATAGATAATGCAGCAACGAATGTCTCTTCTCTTCGCCTTGAGAGGGTTGACCTTGACGCAGCATTATTTTGTTGGTTGTTTGGTGGTGTTGGTGTTCTAATAGGATACCTTAGCTGTTTAAAAGAAACGTCATGATGACAATATACAGATTGTCAATATAACAGTCTTTTTTCAAACAATTTACTATACTACATTATATCTATGATTGCGTTTACATCATACCGGTTCGCTCGTCAGGTTTAATACCTACAGAATTTGGCCTCCTGCGATAGGAATCCGATATCGTACAGAACGTATATTCAATTGCATTGTTAATTGCAAGTAAAGTATTCATACTTACATTGACTTCTTTTGGCAGTTTGTTCACCTCTTGCAGCAATGCCTCAGATTTTGACGATGTTCTGCTTAGCTAAAAATAAATAAATAATTAAACTGCAAGTTATGCCCGCTTAAAATGCAAAACATGAATAACACGAAATTGTAAACAATGTCAATGGGGGTCATAGGTTAAGGGTCTATCTGCTATATATACTACATTATAAAAATGCGTCTACCTTTGACTTCAACCTTCGTACTTTCTGCTGTTTCCCTCTGATTTCTTTTTTAAGGACAGATTTCTCTGCTGCAAGCAAGGCGTTCTGTGCCTTCTTAGCATTCATAAATTCAGCTACTGGGAATCGGTTGTTTCTCCTACTCGGCATTTTCCACTAATATTAAAGCTACCAATATAAACAACACAGCTTATTATATGGCTGGAAATTGAATCATTTATCGACTAAACAACATATCTTTATCTGCGGAGGAGGAAAAACGCGAAAAATAATATATAAGGGTTCTTACATTGACAATTAGGAATCCCAGAAGCACACACACATCTTATTTATACTGATTCATGCCAGCATATCATGTGCTACAGTTTCTACATAAAAGTTCACGGTCGGCACTAGATCATAGACAACATACGCACATATCTGAAACTGCTATATATAATGGTCAGCGGGTGCCCTAACTTGATTTCATAATAAAATACCGCAAAATACCGCGCGAAAATTGGAAAATTGGCTCGAAGGAAAGCAAAATATTATATCCCTGCAAAGGATATTGATGAATCATTCTGTGACATAGTTGGTCGTAATATCCTTCAAGTTTCAACAATTCATCTAATGTCCCACTGGAACCTTAATTGAATAACTGCATATAAACAGTATAACCTATGTACATTTGAGTGCATTGTTAATACCATAAAGTTGCATATTCCTCTGATTACAAGGCCTGAGCTAAAAAAACGTGGTGGGAAATGCAGCCTACTTTAGAATTTACTCTATCTATTAACGCCAGGCGATTTCACTTGTCAGTGGTAGAGTACTGGTGGTTAATTAATTGGTTAAAAATATGTCTTAGTGTGTATGTACAACATGTTATACCCATTCAAGGCTCACATTTTCCAACACCCTTCAACTTGCAGTCATTTTGTTATTAGATCAAAAATTCTAAATTTATCACGGGGGGAATCTCCTGGGAGGGCAAAATTCCTGTTACACCAGTAAGTTATAGTATACAAATGCCTGTAAACAAAATGATCAAGCAGCAGTGCAATAGCAAATACTGAAATACAGAGGGCTTATATTCGAGAAGGGATATATATATATATATATATATATATATATATATATATGTCTATTGTAATACTGAACCCTATAGGCTATAGATAAAAATAATGTACTACAATTACACGAAAAGAAATAAGATTTATAAATATTGCTAAAACCTAAATTACATAATAATGAATTTTAACGTTATAATAATAATAATAAAGAGTTTATGATGGCATATCCATAATCCATATTACATGATATCTTCATCCATAATGTTAAAACTAACAAACTATGATATTATACGAGGAAAGGGTATTTGAGAAATCTATCTTTGTAAATGACTTGAGCAATTCATTTTGTAATACTAATTATTAAATACAGTCTATTTGTATCGTCCTGAGTTGTATAAAAATACAAAATGTATATTATTTTATACAAAGTATTTTAAATATAATAAGACCACATTTATATTAAGTATCAGGCAAATGCAACATCGCTGATCGTTATGTATAGCAGTTTCAGATATGTGCGTATGTTGTCTATGATCTAGTGCCGACCAAAGTTCACATATTCATATTCAACATGGTGGTTTGTCAAAAAGTTGACACATTAAATTTAATATTTCAGCTAAATGCAAGATAAAGACGAAAAACAAAAAACATACGATTCTTACCTCAATAACAGGCATTCTATCAAGCGCCCATATATCTTGTTTATACATGAAACGCAAAAGTTTTATGGAGCCGAAATACGGCTATTTTTATAATAAATTCACATTACGCAAATAGGTTACTTTGTCTTGGATTGCATGAAGGCGTAAGGACAATTTAAATGGTTATATTGGGTACCAATTTGAAGCGCAAATTACGAACTTTTAAATTTTCCCTCCAATATTTCCGTACCCCGTATCAATTTCGCACAAACGCTGCATATTTACGTAGTTACTTCCTAGTAACCAGACTTCCTCCCAAACACGCGCGGTTCAACAAAATTTTTGGCTTCAACGCCATGACACATTTTTTGAACTTGCTGACCCGGCGTGGAAATGCATATCATTAGATTCCTCTTGGTGAGAGAAATCTTTTGATAAATCATACATAGCTGTACATAGCACAGTTCCTTTTAAAAATAAAAAAATACTAATGTTGGATTATCTCAAAATGACCTAGAGTTGATACATTTTTACTAATATCTCCAGTTCTATACATTCCCCTGCAATGAAATGCATAGCTCATACACAGCTGTATTTAGCATATTTCTTTCCTACAAATTTAAAATATGAGTGTCATTTTATTTTGCCAAAATGACCTAGAATTGAGACATTTCCACTATACATTCCCCTGCAATGAAATGCATATCATTAGATGCCTCTTGGTGAGAGGAATCTTTTGATAGCTCATACATTGCTGTACTTAGCATATTTCCTGGGTGTGATCCTGGGTGGTTGTTGTCGTGGTTGTCGTGGTTGTCGAGGTGCTGTGGGTCGTCGTGGAGCGTCCTTGTGGTTGTCTGCAGGCAAATAGTCACAAGGGAGAAGTAGATTGCGGTGTAAAACTCTCTTTTCTGACTCAACTTCGTAGACGGGACTATTGGAACAAGGCCGCTTGACCACAATGTAGATGTTGTTCTTCCAAAATGATCTTAGTTTACCCGGTCCACCTTGTTCGCTAAGATTTTGTACCAACACGCAATCTTCTGGTTCCAGAACCGAGCTTCGAACCCATTTATCGTAGCCTGTCTTTGCTCGATCACTCTTTTCCCTAATTTACCTTCCAGCCAGTTGGTACACTTCATCCATCAATTTTTTCCATTCCTTAGCGTATTGTGGGTAGTCGTGTTTTGTAGATGGTGTTTGAGTTTGGAAAATTAGATAAATAGGTAGGCAAGGGTGTCGTGCAAAGAGTAAGAAAAAGGGAGAAAAACCAGTCGTATCGTTGCGGGTGCTATTATATGCACGACGTTACTGACATGATCTTTCCAGCGTGATTTTTCAGTCTTCGGTAGAGTACAAAGCATATCTAGCAGTGTTCTGTTGAACCGTTCGACCTGTCTGTTTCCTTGAGGGTGGTATGGGATTGTACGGCAGTGTTGAACACCACACAGATTTTCCAGCCTTCTCATCAGATGGTTCTTGAATTCTCCGCCTTGATCATGGTGGATCTTTGATGGGAAGCCAAAACGAAGTATGTAATCGTTGTATAGTTTCTCGGCCACAGTCTTTGCTGACTTATTCGAGTTGGGTTAGCTTGGGCATACCTTGTAAAATGGTCAACAATAATCAGGATACTCATACCCGCCGCTCGATTTTTCAAGGTGGATAAAGTCGAGGGACACTAATTTAAATGGTGAGGTTGTGATGATGGGTTGAAGAGGGGCTCTCGGTTTGAGTCGTGGTGGTTTCTGCTTTACACAACGGCAGACATTTCGGAAGTAATGCTCGACGTCTCTTTGCATCCGTGGCCAATAAAAGTGATCTGGTGCTAAATGTAAGACACGCTCAGATCCAGGATGGGCCATGTTGTCCTGCAATTCTCTCAAAACCGTCTTGTGGTACTTTGTAGGGAGTATAATTTGATTAGGTAAGCCATTCTTTTGCCATAGAACACCATCGTTGTCAATAAACAGCTTTAACCATTCATGTAGAAGTAGCTTGGTCTCAGGCAATTCCCCTACTTTCCAAGATGTCGGGGGTCGTTGTTGTTTTTTAACGAAATCGTACACGGCATCTATAACAGGATCGTTAAGTTGTGACCGGATGTTACCAACGCCAAACTGTTGACCATTACCAGGAATTGGCTTAAGATCATCTTCGTGGAGTGTAGCTGGATCAGTTGTAAGTGATGATACCCAGTTTATTTGCGCATTGTCTTGCAACTGTACCGACTGGATCAGCGCCCATAACTCATCTTGGCACGTCTCCTCGGTGCACGATACCATGTACTGATTCATGTTTTTTGGTGGTCAGGAAAGAGTATCTGCATCAGTGTTGGTTTTTCCTGGACGATAACGGATGGTAAAGTTAAAGTTGGCTAATTCTCCTATCCAACCAAGACCAGTTGCGTTGAGTTTAGATGAAGAAAGGACGCACGTCAACTGGTTATTATATGTATACACGACAAAGCTTGGAGAGTAGTACAAGTAGTCTCGGAACTGTTCACAAATAGCCCATTTTAGTGCCAAGAATTCTAGTTTGCCAGAATGAAGATGATAATTTTTCTCTGCTGGTGTCAATGTTCTTGAGCCATAAGCAATCACACGTAGAATACCATCCTGTTCTTGGTAAAGTACTGCTCCAAGTCCACATTCGGATGCATCGGTATGTAGTACGTAAGCTGTATTAGGATCTGGGTAGGCCATCACTAGTGCACTCACGAGACATCCAATAAGCTCTACAAGGATAGTTTGGTGTGTTGACGGCCAGGAAATGGGTTGGTTACCTGAGTTACCACTGCCTCTGTTCTTTGTTTTCACTTTCGGCGAATCATTCTAACGAAGGTCACCTAAGCACGTCTCCATAAGGTGTAATGAATGCTGTGAGGGCTGACTCTCGGGTTACAGAAATCCTTGATGGTACGCTTTGCCTTGATCTAGTACGGAAAACCAGGAACTTTCTCCAAAATTATCCAAAGTCTCCTGAATTCTAGGTATAGGGTGGCAATCCACACAAGTCTTTTTGTTTAATTCCCGATAGTCAACACAGAGCCGTAGACTTTGGTCTTTCTTCCTCACACACACAACAGGAGAGCTGTATGACGACTTCAACTTTCGGAAGAAATTGCGATTCAGTAGATCTTTGATGTACGCCTTCACTTCTGGATAAAGAGGTTGAGGAACGGCAACATAGTTCTTTTGTACGGGTGTGGTGTCACTTAGCTGAATGTTCATTTCAAGATTTGGGATGAGTCGTATGTCGTCATCATTCTGAGAGAATGCATCCGCTTGTTCAACAAGGAGTTGAGACGCGAGTTTTCTCTGCTCACTTGTTAGGTCCCCTAGATCAACATCTTTTAAATGAGCAGGCAGACTGAGGTTTGCCGCAACTGGGTCCACTGTGGTATTACATTGTCTATTTCCCTGACAAGATGTTTGACTTTTCAGATCATCTTTCAGTTTATCAGTTTTTATTAAATGCTCTATAACATTAAAACCAACCAGAGGCAGTTCTAGGTTTTTTTTTCGTTACCAGGAATGGAACAGAAACTCTGTTTTCAGCCCCCCCCCCGATTTGAAATTCTAGCTCCACCCACCCTTCATAAGGGATACTGATCTCATTAGCTGCTGTCAGTGTAAGGTCACAATTTAACGAGGTACGTTTTTACATTGATTTCTTACCTTTGATGATGATCCTGGGGATTCCGTATGCTTCCGTTTCTGTCAAATGGGAAAGAGTTAAAATTGTGAGACAGGATAGCAATAAATTAACATGAAATATCAAAAGATTTTACCTATGATGATGATCCTGGGGATTCCGTATGCTTCCGTTTCTGTCAAATGGGAAAGAGTTAAAAATGTGAGACAGGATAGCAATAAATTAACATGAAATATCAAAATATTTTACCTTTGATGATGATCCTGGGGATTCTGTATGCTTCTTTTTCTGTCAAATGAGAAAGAGTGGAAATTGTGAGACATTATACTCAAACATAAAATATCAGAATATGTTACCTTTGAAGATGACCCAGGGCTTTTAGAAGTGTGCTTCCTTTTCTGTTAATGTAGAAAAATTGTGAGTGTAGAGGGCAGAAAGGAGTAAGCAGTTAACCCGAGTTAACAGTGTACTTTACCATTGATGTCTCGGCCTCTTTTGTGGGCTCTGGTGCAGGACCACAGGATTCCTTGCTCTAAATAAGAAAAATTGATATTTAAAAAGGAGCAAATATTCTTAAACACCCTATCCATTTGACCTTTTCACCTCAATTGGAAAACAATAACTTACCTGATTTTGTTCCATCACCCTTTCACCCCCTGACATTATACGGTGTAGATACTCTGCCATCTCGGCATCCATCTGATTGGTGTTCCTAACATCATAGTACTGGTCAGCAGTTTTAACCGAGTGGGTCATTTGCGCTGCGATGTCCTGCTTTGTTATAGTACTTCCCACTTTGCGATGTGTCGATATTATCGACTTCCTTAACCGGGATTGAATAAGCGTTCCTGTGAGGTTCTCATCCATGAGTTTGCCAAGCCGCACAACAGATTGGTTTATGTTGCTTTCATTGAGAGCCCTCTCACTTAGCGTAATAAAGATCGCCTCCTCTGGATTCACTCCCGGCCTTCCTGGAATAACAGATAGTTCATTCGCATAGACCGGGCGTAGACTGTCTATGTAAATGTCGGCCATTTCCTTGACATCTGTTCGCCAAAACAATTTGGCCTGCCCGATTGACGAGGTCTTGTGTTGGGTTGTCTTAGTGCGGTACAGCACCTCCTCACCCTCATTGCTAATTTTTCCGAGTTCTTGTAATCTTTAAGGGACAAGTTCGATAGCGCCCCGTATCTCTGCCCACTCCCCATGATCACTTGCAGCATGATATAGTCACACATTCTCGTAAAAACTCTCTGGGATATTGCTTCTGGGTTGGTTTTTGCAAGGACGAACAACTTTTTAATCTCCTTTGCAACATGCCCGTCAGTTAACTTCTTGAAATCTTTGGCAGAAAGCAGTTCTTCTTCACCTTTCTCCTTCACCTCCATCCTACGCTTTGCTGTGGCTATGTTGTAATTTGGGGCCCAGGCTTCCAGCCTTCCCAATGCGGCTCTGACGAGCTCCAGGTCGCGGTCTCCAAAGCTGACGAAGCGTTTTACAGTTTCTGCTCTCGCAAGCAGAAACTCGTGAAACATTTTGAGGGAAATGATGTAAGCCTTTAGGGTTTGGGGCTTCTGGGTTTTTGGAGCATATCATTCCCCAGGAAGTTGTTTCGTATGACATATACCGACCGGTCTTGCCACAATATGGAAACATCCTTCAGCTTTCGCTTGACTCCTCTCCTTTTTTCTTTTATCTGTTGCTTTGCAGGAATGTCTGGGTCGGCAGCTTTCATTCCGACTCTTGCCCGTGCCACAGCCCTTCTTGCAGATACTGCATTATTCAAACTACAACATGTCTTACTTTTTGTACCCTATATGTACGCATTCAAGACACAAACAGGCTCACTAACCATTCGTAGTTGGGATCGGTCGTTTTCATCTGATGCACGCTTCGCAAATGTTTGTCAATGTTTCGCAAATGTTTGACAGACCATTGCATCACATCCTGACACAGGGCATTTAATAGGCGGGTTTCTTTGTGTCACCCCAGTCTTTACTGCCCTCGGTTGTTGTTTAGACACAATATTCACCTCAGCTTTTGAAAATTTGTGATATTGTACCAAGTGTTTTGGTAAATATTTAACAACCTTGCCGCACTTGGGGCAAGGCTTCTCTCGTCGTTCTTGTCGCTAAGGAAAAATTTGATAAAAGTCGAAATTAAAAATTGCCATTTATCCACTAAAGGACCACGATCCATTAAAGGACCACGATCCACTAAAGGACCAGAGCTAATCCACTAAATGACCAGCAAATGGAAGTGGGCGTGGCCATGGGTGGGTGACCACGCCGACACCCCCCCCAGGAATATGGGTGGAGTTGGTAAAAACCCCCATGAGACACACCTGTCATAAGTTTTAAATAAATTTAAATAAAATACTTAATTTGCTTCTAACCGGAAGTGGGCGTAGCCCCTGGTGCGTGACCATGCCCTAAGTACCCCACCCAAGTTTTGTTGAAATCCGTCGAAACCGCCCTGAGATATCACTGTCCGCAGTTTTAGGCCACGCCCCATTAAGTATAAAAATCCACTCAAGGACCAGGGAAGGAGGTCCAGGCTTGTTAGTAAGATCAGTGGGTGATGATTTGATTGAAAACCATTTTGTATTTTTGACATATACAATTTTAAACTAATATTACAAATATTAAACTAATTGCACATTAAATTTTAATAAAAACATGATCATACACACCTTAAGAGTGTTACCCTTGTTAAGAATCTTTTTTTTCGCCCACACAAGTAATTTAAAATGGTAATTTATCTGAGAAAACAACAATAGACCTTTAGCTTTCAAAACAACTTTCACTATTGTTTCAATATTGGATACACCAGAATGACATTTTCAACTTAACTAGAAATACATGCATGCAGTAACCCCTCGCCGGTTCTTAATGCTATAACATAATTTCAAAAAATCGGTGAAAAATAAATTTAATTAAAAAAATATATAAATACAAACTATGTTACAAATTCACAGAATTTACAGAATAATAAAAATAACAATTTACATATTAATTTAAAACAATTTAAAAATTTAATCAATAACAATAGCCCCTTTTACATTACAGTCAATTTATCGGCACGGCTAAGATTAGTTAGTTGTAGTCGTAGTCGTTGGGCTTTTGAGTATGAGTTTTTTGATGAATTTCGTACTCAAAAGCCCAACGACTATGAGTTTTGGCTGATGGCGTAAGAAAACAACGCGTGAGAATGACGAATCTCATACTCGTAGTCGTTCGTACTCATAGTCACTGCTAAAGCTCCCTATTAGTGTTCAGGCTACGAAAGCAAAGACCGAACACAGATGAAATGGGCACCCATTTTAGCCGTGCCATGCCATTAATAAATTGAGTGTAGTGTAAATGGGACTAATATAACGTGAGAACAACACGAGGCTAGGTTGACATACAGTGATTTATGAGCAGCTAGTTGAAAACAATATTGTCTCGTCTTTAATGTACTGATAGCTCATTGTTTTTTTAAATCTTATTCAACATTTGTATACCGAGGAAGATGTTCAACGTGGAGATTTCAATTAGACTGTATGTCAACCTAGCCTAATCTGCATGTTTGAGAAGTTCAAGCAAATCAAGCATTGAACTTCTCAAACGTGCAGTTTGTAAACTGCATGGTGGGTTTTATTGCCCCAGTTTTTTGTGCCCCCTGTCGCTGGGGACACACGACTTTCGTGTGGCCTCTTTGGCCACATAACCAACAAACAGCCCCTATAAATAAAAAATGTTATTACATAGCTTTGAGTTAACTGTGAATTGGTGATAGAACTGCAGAATAATCACTTGGGTCACCAGTTGGAGAAAGAAATAGCCTAAAACATTATTGTCA
This sequence comes from Dendronephthya gigantea, assembly GCF_004324835.1. Taxonomy (NCBI): domain Eukaryota; kingdom Metazoa; phylum Cnidaria; class Anthozoa; order Malacalcyonacea; family Nephtheidae; genus Dendronephthya; species Dendronephthya gigantea. Next base: position 15,723 of record NW_021163162.1, on the reverse strand, counting down.
TATATTGCGATGGGCAGCGTCTATACTACCATCTACTATCTAAGAATAGCCCTGAAGCCATGATTATATTGTTTGTGAACCAGTGACGTAACAACTGACTATACATTACGTGACAAATCATAAGGTACTGTATACATATGTGCGTCGCATGTCGCCGCTCGGTGGCCACGAAGGCCACATTTGTAACACCGCCCTAATATCAAGAAATGATATCAAGAAATAATTGGTTTGCAGGCTACCAAAAATCTTGAGTTAACTGCATGACCATTATCAATTAAACTTTACTAACCTCTTATTTGTCCATGCAACACTAAAAAGACAAAATGTCATATTGAGCATCCTGACAATGCAATATTTGTTGAGTAGCATTTAATGGGAAAAACCGGAAAAAATTGTTGTGGATATAATGAATCATACAGTACCTCTGCCTCTTCCCCCGAACCGCCCAGGGCGTGGGTCATTATCTAAAATAAATAAATAAAACAAACTTGGTTGACATATTGCATAAATCCATGTAATAATAGGAGGCAACCTTTTTAATTTTAGAGTTTTAAATTGTTGACAAAAAACTTGACCATGCATCATCATCACTAATTAATACATAAACTAAATAATATTGAACAAAGTAGCTGATATATACCATCAAAATTTGCATTACCTTGCAAGGCTTGAGAATTGAAAATATAAGTTAGTTCATTTCAATATATATCATCATGCAATTGCTTCACTATACATTTATAAATGGTAAACAATATAGGCAGTATATACAAAATTTCAAAGAACATATCATTTTTGTGCATATTCAATAAGCATACCAGGCCTTTCTTGAGGTGGAGGATTCACTAGATTAAATGAAAGTATTTCAGTTGTGCAGGGAAAAGTATGCATCAATAAGTCACATCAATCATGAAACTTACTGGGTTGCTTATCTGGCCCCTGGCTCGCCAGGTCAGGGACTGCTTCAAGTATTTCTATAGTGAAAGAAAATTTGCATGTGTTATCCTTTTAGTGCAATGTGAAAAGACATACAAATTAACTAACTGTGACAAAAATAATATTTCAAATAGTTTTTTTAATCATATTTACCCATCATCATTATCAATATCAAAATCCAACAAATAATTGTTAAATTAGATTTTTGAACATTGGAAATGAGTATGTAAAAACAACAGCACCATATAGCCTACTTGAGGCAAGCTCAAAAATCATAAAATACAAATATTAGTTTTGAAAAAAATATATCTATTGTAATATAAAAAAACTTACATGTTTTAGATTTTTTTCAAAACTTCTTTTAATCTAAAATATAAGAAAAAATATAATATTTTCATTATTTCCAAAAGGTAAAGCGCATCAGCCATCAGCATTGCAAAAATCGACAAATTTATAAATGCTTTAAAAAAAGTTTTTGCAGTTTCTTCCAAAAATGTTTCTCCTCAAATTTGTAAATTAAAATGTCAACAAGCGAGAAGTGTAGTATAATTTATTGGGCAAACTTCGAAATGTTCAATATTTTATAAAGTTTTTTATTATGAATATGACTTACCGCGTCCAAACAGTGACACAGAACAGGACGATATTTTCGCACGCTTTTTGAAATTTATGCTATACGTGGATTTTGCGTGTACTCTTTTTCAGTCACCAGGTAAATCACGTAAACGCCTACACGCACGAATTATAAAGTAAAGAGTTTTGAACAGTGAAACGGTTGATTGTTTATATTGTATCTTACCTGATTGATGTTCTAATGTTTTTTAGTAAAACGAACAAACTTTAATAATGTAAATATCTGTACATGTCAACAGCCACCCTCAAAAACATAATACGCGAGATTATGTCTAGTAACAGGCAATGACACATGTTTACATGATAAATTGCCCTCCTCAAAAACACAATAATAGAGGAAATGTCTGTAACAATTTTTTAGCAAATTCATTTCCAAAATTGTGTCTAGTAACAGGCAAGTCTTTCCTCGAAAGCACATTGGTGCCCAGTATCATTGAACAATATATAGCAACACAAACTTACAGCACAATCCATCCACCTGATTTTCAATACTTATGCCTCTGCTCAGTCTTTTCTGCAAGCACACAAAGTCGTCGTTCTGCTTCTTGTCGCTTCTTCAAATTTTTATTCCTACCAATGACTTTCAGACGATCAAATGTCATAGGTTCAAACACAATATCATGAATTGATCTTACCCTGGATGTTGCCACAAACGTGCAGCCAGCAACTCTCTCCCCTTTACCTAAATCAACAACAGCCTTGGTTAGTGTCTGTCCTTGGGACTTGTGTATCGTCATTGCATACCTCAGCCGCAAGGGCAATTGTTGTCTTGACAAATACTTTCAATCCGCCATCCACTCAAACAGTCTTGGAGGCACAGGTATACACTTTGAACATTCTTGTAGAAATGCAGGGCCAGAATATGCCGGAAAATGAACCAGTACTGCAATCGGTAGATTTGGTGGACCCATATTCTCCGCAAACCAAAATTGCTCAACAGTTCCAAAAGAGCCATTGCAAAGACCAACTTCTGCCCAAAGGTTACATGTCAGCATCACTTCTGCTTTGGTTGACAAAAAGAGGACAGCTTCCAAACCACCTGCTTCATCAGAGGTTGCTGCACTTGCACCCCAACCAGAATGCCTTGCTTGAATTTTGACCAATGGTTGTCCAATCTCTAGTAACTTCTGATAATTATATTCAGCGACACTTTTGTTATCAAAGTACAGCCGAATAGCATCACTAAATTCATCCATTGAAACGTTAGGTCTGGAGTGCTGTATTAATAGTCTCCAGTCCATCTCGGTAACTTGTCCATCTCTCATTCTCATCAATAGCACCCTGAATGCAACTACTTCTGGGTCTTCACCAATCTGTCGCATGACCTGCTCTAAAATGACTACATAATCAAATGTTAAATACATACTGTGACCATGGTCACTGATTACAGATCCATTACCTGCAATGTACATTGGTTTATCGCCTACAGGAGGTAACTGGCCGAAATCCCCCATTAGGATAATCGACATGCCACCAAATGGGATATCCTCTTTTCCTGTACCTGCACGTAGTCTGTTGTCAAGCCATGAAAGCATCTTATGTCCAATCATTGACATTTCATCAATAATGAGAAACCTCTTACCTTCCAATCTGAGCTGCAATCTCTGTAAGGAATCGCCCTGTAATTCTCTGTATTCCCGAATTGGAAATTGAGCTGCGGAATGCAGAGTTTGACCACCAATACTGAATGCAGCAATTCCAGTGGTTGCTGTGACATTACATTGGTCTTGCAATACTTGCTTTAGGGCACTAATTAAATATGTCTTACCTGTGCCAGCAGTACCACTTACAATCATACAAAGTGGATTGCATTCATCATTAGCCATGGATGCAGTGATAATGTCAAATGCCAGTCGCTGTTTGTCATTCAAGGTCCCTGGGTCAACCACCACTTGTTGGTCACCTGTTTGATACTGCATACCTTGCTCCTCTGCATCCCTTCTCTGTTTAGAAATCCATCCAGCAGATTCTCTCAACAAATCCCCAGGCACACCTCTTGCTGCTTCGAACCAATCCACTGCTTCGTTATTTGCCATTTGATTTCCCGCATTCTCATAATGTTGGTTGAGTCTACAAATCAACATCCAGTCCTCAATTTGCTCTTCCTCATTAGGTTGATCCTGTTCGTCATCGCTTTCATCGCTACTTTCATCAGTTCCATATGTCTCATCTGCCTGTGCAGCATGGACCATCTCTGTTTCAATAGAATATCCAAATACATTGTCTCTAGCAAAATCTGTCTGAAGAAATGAAGCATAAGTGTTAATGAACATATCATCAGTTTCCTCCATATTGTCCCATGCATTTGATGACTTACCTTCCCATGGTTTAAACTTAATGAGTTTATACTTGCAGTATTTTCCAAAGGTAGGGCTGCCAGGATTGGCTGTAACCTTTGGAAATGTCCTGATAATGTAGGGATTCACTCGTTTTGTCAACTCACCTCTGACTTTTGTGAACTGAGATGCATACTGCATCAAATTCAACTGCTTTCTTGATTGCAGAAGACACTTGGTCATCATTCTGTAATGAAGACACAGACAACTTTAGTATATTCTGATTTTGATCGTGGTTCCCCTTTTGCTGCATACTTGGCCATATATCTTGCACATGCCTTTTCATCCACAATTACCTGTAAATCCACATTGGCCTGCCAATTCTCAAGCATGACCCTGTTGTGTGAATTCAGCCTCTCATCATTTCTCTTGGTTTGCAACTCTGAGTGTACAGATTTATTTTTCTTACCTCGTACCTCATAAATCAGCGCAGTGTAGATTTCAAATGATTAATTTAGCTTTAGAAATTTTATAGGTTATTAGATATGCATGAATTAGTACTAGATTATTTATTCAAATTAGTTGTTGAAATAGACTTGTTATTGTGAAAGGTTTTCAGTAGACTTTAGACTTCGAACAGCTTCTGGCTAACATCAGTTATCTACCGATCGAAACATCTACCTCTTTGTAATTGAAATATCTATTTATCTATCCTTCTCTGGACACTAAAGTCTGTAAGTAAACGTTTGTAATTTGTTAGTCATACACTGTAATTGTACTCACTTATGTAATATGTTTGTTATGTAGTTGAACCGTAAATAAATGTTTGTGCGAGTTCGGAGACGATGTTCAGAGTCAGGATTGCAAGTTATATAGTTCAAAGACTTTAATTTCAAACATGTCTAACGTATCAAGAAGTAAAGAGTCCCCGGCTGGAGATTTGCCTGATATTCAAGCGATTGAAGAATCCATTTTTCTACAATTGAGTCGAAGTCGCTCGGCCGCGAAAGGGAATATAACTAAGAAAATAAAAGAGCTTACTGAATGGCAAATGACCTGTGGGAATATAGTCGAAGCACAGAAGAACAGAGTTTGTCGACTTGGTGATGAAGTTTCATGAGGCGCATGCAAAATACCACTCGATTATTCAAGATGAAAATGACCTTGCAGATTCTGAAGAGTACTTTGATAAAGAGGAAAAAAGAATTGAAAATTTTAAGAGCTCGTTTAAAGACTGGATGTATCAATTGGAAAATACGAGTTCTTACGACCAAGTTAATGTTCGGCCTGATGATTCGATAAGTAATGTTGAAAGAGGAAAACGGAGCTTCATCGCTGGTTCACGTTCGAAAGTTGGTTCATCTTTGGCAAGTGCTCAGATCCTAGTTAAAGCTAGGAAAGCAGCGCTGGAAGCAGAAAGAGCGGAATTGCTTAAAGAGCAAGCCCTTGAGCAAGAGAGATTACAGCTAGAGCAGCGTATGCAAGAACTGGAGCTCAGCAAAGAAATGGCGAAAATTGAAGCAGAAGAGAGGATTTATAGCGCAGCAATGGCCAGTGACCACTCAGCGGCAAAGTTTAGCGACCATTCAGCGACAAAGTCATACTCACCTGAAACAAAGCCTCTTATCCTCGGTGAAGAAAAAATCGGCGAAGCTAAGGATGCAAGAACCTCGGTGATGAAAGCATCAAGTAAAGCTGGTACAGGAATAAGACCTGTAGAACGAATGAAAACGAGGCAGCCAATTACTCAAACACATACCCGGGAAACTACTAGCAATGCCAGTTCAGAAGTAGCTGAGGAATTTCTTCGTACAGTAGCGAACATTCAACAGCAACAACAAGATCAGATGCGTCAAATGTACAAAATACAAGATTCTCGTGATCAGCAGCTCCAACAGATGTTTGGCTATCATCAGCAGATGGCTTCGGCGATATCTTTGCCAAATGTGAAGGTGCCAGTATTTTCTGGCGATCCTGTTGAGTACTGCCACTTTCTTAGATCATTTGAGAATTTGATCGAATCAAAAACGTCCAGTTGTAGCTCAAGGTTATTCTATTTGGTTCAGTATACTCCTGGAGAAGTCCAAGACCTGATGCGTAGCTGTTTAACAATGAGTCCAGAAGCAGGTTATGAGGAGGCAAAACGGCTTTTAAAAGAGAAGTATGGGCAAAACTACAGCATTGCTACTGCGTACGTTAATCGGATCATTACGGCGCCTCCAATAAAATTAGAAGATAACGTAGCTCTCCAAAGTTTTGCAGTTCTCCTTGTTAGCTGCAGAAATGCTCTAAAAGAGATAGGATATCATAGTAAGGTTGAAAACCCAGCCCTCGAAAACGAGGTCGGCATTCGGCAATGCCGACCTAAATGCCGACCAATCAATCTTCTAGGTCGGCAAAAATTTGCCGACCTTATTTAGCCGCGATTACGAAAATATTAAATTTGATTCGTAGTTTGATTAACTAAACACACTTCACCTTGGCTGTGAATTAAAAAATTGACGGGTATCCTACAAATAATTTAGGTAAAATAAAAAAAAAAGACGTATACTGTAACATAAAAATAAAGAGGCTTATGAATTAGGACGCTGACTTTTTCACGTTCTTATTCTTTTTGTCATAAACAACTCCATATATGGAAGTTGGTTCCATATATGGGTTGTTTTGCAATTTTGTTTAATATCTGGTTTTAAACATTTTCGCAAATGGTTTTCGTTTTCTGCTATTTAAAAAGGCTGAATGCCATCCAAGAAAACTGTCGATAACTGGGGATTTTCGTGTTTGGGTTATGATATTGGTGATAATAACGAAGTGACGCTGATATGGTGTAAGACGTGCAGAGAGTTCTTTAGTTTCCAAAGCAACACCGTTGCCCAAGCAAAAGGTGTTGCAGCAATCGGTTCTGAAGTCTTCATCAAAGGTACTGCCACGGTAAAGAAGAATAATTTTGCCGAGCATGTTAAGAAAAGCCAAACGCACGCAACAGCAGTTTTACGACTTGCCGAAGCTGAGAAAATATCGACGCCTGCATCAGCAAGCTCCAGTACGTCTGCAATTGCAAGTGGGGCACCAAAACAGAGTACTTTGCTCCCCTGTCTGCAAAAAATAAGTGCACTCCATAGACAGCAACTTACCAAAAAGTTCCAGTTAGCACACTTCTTGATTGGGAAAAACAAGTCTTTCAAGTTTTATAAGGATATGGTGTCATTTGAAGAGCGTGTACACCACGTTGATATGGGATCAAGCTACAACAGTGACAAATCGGCAAAGGAGATCGTTTCCTACATCAGCAAAAGTGTCGTCTTGACTGAAATAACTGAACCTTTGAACAGTAATGCTATTAACTATTACAGTATTTTGAATGATGGAAGCAGCAGTGCCAAAACTAATGATGAAAAAGAAATTTTTCTCATCAAAACTGGTGCAAAAGGAGTTCCAAAATTTGAGGTTATGAGCCTAGAAGAACCCGAGAGCTGCAACGCCGAGGGCTTGCAAAAAGCCTTGAGAGTAGCTACTGGTAGAATGAATTTTTCTTTCCCACGATCCCAAAAGGAATTGGGAATGTGCTCAGATGGCGCTTCTGTCAATGTAAAGCTCCACCAGCTCGTTCAAGAGGAGCTTGGAGAACATTATACTCTGGTTTTGTGCCCTTCACGCAAAGTGGAACTTGCCATTGGAGATGCATTTAAGATGTCAGAATTAAATACCCATTGCCAAGAAGATGTTACGAATGTCTACTACCTCTTCAAAAAAGCCACATTGCGATGGCGTCTATTCAAGCAACACGCACGATGCATTGAATTTCACTACCTGCGATATAAGCGTCCAACTGGAACTCGTTGGACCGAGCATCAAACGGCAGCGTTACGGTCATACAATATTAATCTTCCGCTTCTAATTGGATACTGCAATAACCAGATTGCTAATCCCTACAACGACACCATGAAAAAGGTGGTACCTAAACTGCAAGGAATTAGAAATATCACGAAAACTAATCATATTCTCTTCAATGCTATCAAGCAAGACATCTTGGCCGGAATTAGCCCCATGACAAAGGTTCTGCAGGATACACAACTGATCTTGCCTGATCTGATCACACTTTGTTCGTCAACACAAAAAACAGTGAAAAAGCTAAGGAAATTGCTTGACGACAATGGTACCGAAGTTTTCGAGAGAGTAGATATTTTCCCCGTATGTTCGTCGTTTCTCTCCTCGATAAAGCAAGAAGTTGCCAACCTGATTCCTGAAAGACATTTACGCTCGGCTGCTACCGATAATGTCGAAAATTGTTTGTTTCACGACTATGTGATCAAAGGAAGTGCGGAGACTGCTGCACGTCAGTGTCTTCACGAATACCGCAAGATTGTTCAGAAGTTGGAAGCCACACTTGATGAGCGGATGAGCTCCATCACAAAGGACGATTTTTTCTTGGTGGTTGCTGACGTTTTGAACACCCAGGCATACTTGTACAAAACATGCGACAAGCTATTTTTAAAAGTTTCCGTGATCGTTACGAAGTTCAAGAGCTTACTGACAGCAAACGGATGCCAGTTAACCAAGCTGGAGTGTGAGCTAGATATTTTGAGGGAACATGTCACGAAGTTCTTGCCCTGTGTCACGCCTATACGTGCTTGGCCTCAGATCTTCGCTATGAAACATGCGTTGGGAGTGCAAAATATTCTGCACGTAATTGAGCTTGGCATCGCACTTCCGATCGGCAATGCGGAATCAGAAAGAGTTTTCTCTTTCCTTTGGCGTATTTTCAGTAAAGAACGCCAATCACTCGGCAACGATGTGATGTTGGATGTTCTGCGTTTGAGATGCGACACTAATTACGACCCACAGCGTTACGAAAGAGCAATCGAGCTCTTCCTATCCGAACACCCTTCTGGGAATGTACGCCAACTCCATCGACGCTTGGATGGGCATCGACCAGCAAAGCGACCAAGAAAACAAAAATCTGTTTCAACCAAGTCGTTTCGACAGGCACTTGACGACGCAGTGCAATCGTCCGATTCGACGGCGTCGTCGTCAGAGGAGGACGAAAGTGCGGAACAGCCACGGCGCGAAATCCCTCTCGAGGAAATTTCAGATGACGAGTCTCAGTGGTCTGAAAGACAATTCTTGAAGACTTAATTCAGTCTTATTATAATAGCGATTGATACATCAGGCGGAAAGCGTAATTTAAAAATGAAAATTAAAGCACAGCAAATAACTTTCAAACAAGACATAATTTGTATTTTTGACCAATTGTCGCGTTGCTAGTCTACAAGTATACGACATGAACGAAGAAAATTTGGTAGAACTTCCCAAAGTTTTCACTACCGAGAAAATACCTGTCAGTGAGTCAAGCATACCTAGACAAGAAGACGTTGATAAATGGCCTCATCTAAAGAATGTCCAGCTGAAAAAGATAAATAGTACCGTCAGTCTCTTAATTGGGAATGACGTTCCTAAAGCTTTTGAACCTAAAGAAGTGATAGAATGTTCCGGAAAGGGACCTTATGCTGTTAGAACAGTGCTTGGTTGGACTGTCAACGGCCCTCTTGGACGACGTGGAGCAGGCAATCGTAGCGTGAACTTCATTAACTCAGATAACAGTCTTAATGAGCAGTTTCAAAAATTCTGTGACATGGAGTTTAACGATTCTACGTATCATGGACAAGCTGAAATGTCGAAAGAAGATTCACGCGCCTTAGGCCTTATAGAAGATTCGATACGGCTGAAGGAAGGTCATTATGAAATTGCGCTACCCTGGAAGGAATCCCCTCCATCCCTGCCGTACAATCGCCCATTGGCAGAGCATCGTTTGAACCTTCTTAAGAACCGCCTACTGAAGAATCCCGACCTCTTGAAGAAATACTCGAATAACATGGACGATCTTCTGGCAAAGGGATATGCGACCAAGGTCCCTCAATTTGATGTGGAGAATCCTCAACAGCCACTGTGGTACTTGCCTCATCATCCCGTTTACAACCCGAATAAGCCGGATAAGATCAGAATTGTGTTCGACTGTGCAGCCGAGTATCAAGGTACATCGCTGAATGCCAATTTGTATCAAGGTCCAGATTTAGCAAACGGACTATTTGGTGTTCTGATATGTTTCCGCGAAGATCCAATAGGGATGATGGCTATCTTCAACGTTGGAACACTTGGATACAAGAGTTACCAAAGTTAGAGCAGCTTCGCGTGCCTAGGTGTATGAAACCGCGGTTTGCGAATGAGGCCAACGCTAGTACCAATCAGTTGCATACCTTTGCTGATGCGTCACAAAGCGGTTATGGTGCAGTCAGTTATCTGAGATTTAGTGACAACGAAGGCAATGTCTATTGCTCCTTTGTCATGGCAAAGTCACGTGTAGTACCTCTAAAGGCGATTACTGTACCACGGCTAGAGCTGTCAGCTGCAGTTGTAGCATCGAGACTTGATAGAATGATTCGAAAGGAGACCGAGATCCCAATTGATAGCTCATTCTTTTGGACGGACAGTTCATGTGTCTTGGGCTATCTTTACAATGAAAGAAAACGTTTCCAAACGTTTGTCGCCAACAGAGTAGCAACGATACTTGAAACGAGTGCCCCAACTCAGTGGAGACTGGTACCCGGTAAACAGAATCCCGCGGATGATGCATCTAGAGGACTTTCTGCGAACGCCTTGTTGAGTAGCAAGAGATGGTTCGACGGACCAGAATTTCTCTGGCGCAATGAAGAATGCTGGCCAAAGCAAACCATCCACCCATTAGTATCTGATGACGACCCAGAAGTGAGACAACCACATCAATCCCTTCTTGTTAAAGTTGACACACGAGACTCCATGGAAGAAATCTTCGCGAGATTTTCATCGTGGGAAAACCTAAAGAAATTCGTGTCCTGGATGCTTCGCTATCGTGCAAATCTGTATAAGTCTATTCGTTCAACCAATAATGAAAGGAGTCCTGATAAAGTGGACTGTTCTAGCTTCGTAGTTGAGCCTATCTCCGTGGATGAAATGCTGAATGCTGAAATGAAAATAATCAAGAGTGTTCAAAGAAGATATTTTCACGAAGACTTATCCCGTCTTATGACCATGTCTGGAGATTCTCAGAATACTCCAATTGTAAAGAAATCAAGTCAGCTTTCCAAATTGGACCCCATAATAAGAGACGGCATCGTATGTGTGGGCGGACGTCTATCTAACTCACCATTATCGGAGGAAAGTAAGCATCCAATTATCCTCCCTAAAGATAGTCAAGTTTCGCAGTTAGTCGCATTGTATTTCCATCATATCTCTGGGCATAGTGGAATGGAACATGTCCTCTCGTTAATCCGACAACGCTTCTGGATCATTGGAGCCCAAAAGATGTTAAAGCGAATCTTGAACAGATGCGTAAACTGCAAAAGACGCCAAGGTCATGTTGGGGAACAAAAAATGGCCAATTTGCCTGAGCAACGCGTAACCCCAGACCACCCACCATTTACATTTGTTGGTGTTGACTGTTTTGGCCCGTTTCTCGTGAAGAGGGGAAGAGCATTGGTAAAAAGATATGGAGCGCTATTTACGTGCCTGGCGATACGAGCTGTACACATTGAAGTTATTCATGCTTTGGATACTAACTCGTTTATTCATTGTTTGCGCAGATTTATCGCGAGAAAGGTCCGTGATAAGAGATAGATCGGACAATGGGACTAATTTCGTAGGTGGTGAAAAGGAGATTCGCACTGCAATTAATCAATGGAATCAAGAGCAAATCCATCAATCTCTACTACAACATAATGTCAAATGGATTTTCAACCCTCCATTTGGGTCACATTTCGGAGGAGTTTGGGAGCGCTGTATCAAAACCATCAGGAAGATTTTATGCGCACTCCTCAAGCAGCAGCATGTAGATGATGAATGCCTGATGACCATCATGTGTGAAGTTGAATCTATCATGAATAGTCGGCCGCTTACGAAAGTATCGGATGATCCCAAAGACCTGGAAGCCCTTACGCCAAACCATCTTCTCCTCCTGCGACCAGGTACATCTCTTCCTCCTGGAGTATTTAATCAATCCGATTTATATAGCAGACGCAGATGGCGGCAGGCGCAGTATCTATCTAACGTCTTCTGGCGGCGTTGGCTGAAAGAGTACCTACCCGAATTACAACGGAGGCAAAAATGGATAAAACCACAAAGGAATTTTTCTCCAGGAGATATTGTAATGATTGTGGATCAATCTTCACCGCGAGCAACTTGGCCGTTAGGACGTATTTTGGAAGTACAAATGAATCCTGAAGATGGGCATGTACGAAGTGTGATTTTGAAAACGAAGAACTCAGTTCTAAAACGCCCAATCGATAAAATTGTTTTGTTAGAGACAGATACTTAGATCTGAGGACAGCGAGCATCGAACATCAATTTGAAATCATGGATTTTATTTAAATGTTCCAGAACGTGACATTTAGGGGCCGGAATGTAGATTTCAAATGATTAATTTAGCTTTAGAAATTTTATAGGTTATTAGATATGCATGAATTAGTACTAGATTATTTATTCAAATTAGTTGTTGAAATAGACTTGTTATTGTGAAAGGTTTTCAGTAGACTTTAGACTTCGAACAGCTTCTGGCTAACATCAGTTATCTACCGATCGAAACATCTACCTCTTTGTAATTGAAATATCTATTTATCTATCCTTCTCTGGACACTAAAGTCTGTAAGTAAACGTTTGTAATTTGTTAGTCATACACTGTAATTGTACTCACTTATGTAATATGTTTGTTATGTAGTTGAACCGTAACTAAATGTTTGTGCGAGTTCGGAGACGATGTTCAGAGTCAGGATTGCAAGTTATACGCAGTTTCCTCTTGTAATGGTTTTGGGAACCCAAATCTGCACTCTTCAGGCAGGTCAACCCTCTTCTTTTTCAGGCAATACGCTGGACTGCATCTGGTGTGCCTCTCTACTGAATTTACTAACCTGTGATAATCAACATCATGATTATCAACTGATGTGGCTTTCACTGGAGAAGGGTGTGGATCTGGTACTGTCCAGTTCTCATCAGGCAGATCATCATTAACTGTGGTCACAAGCCAGTCAACATAACTTTAAAAGGGATAAAAAGTAACAAATTGGTTAATACCTAATTTGTATATTTTTTCATATTTGCTGTTTACACTCCCAATTCCTTAACAATAGGAATTACCAATTCCTGAAGAAAATATACGGAATTTTGTTTTGTTTTGTGAATGTATGTGGAAGTTGTATTTTTAGACATTTGCAACATTGCAGCATTTGTATAGTATGCTAACCACTGATGCTAACTGTATACAGTAGGCTAAAAGTCTGGAAAAAAGTCTTATAAGTGTTCCACAGCACACATTGGACACAATCTTTGCAATCTATATGCATGGTGAGTGTAATTTAAACATACCATTTGATGATTTAAACTTACCTAATTAGCTTTCTCTCCGCATCTTGACCCTCTCTGACAATATCCTGGCAAGAGAATTCAAAATCGTCAGGGGACATTTCATTTTCTTTCTCTTTCTCAAGCACTGCTTTACATGCACGTTTACGTAATAACCGAATATCTGGATCATTCTTTAATTCAGCACATCCATGAGCATGTATACTTCCTCTGGCCTGATATTCAAACCTATACCAAAACCATTCAGCATCCAAGACTCCTTGAAGCCAATGTTTGATAAACTCCTGTAGCCTTTGCATGAAGAACCAATCCGTCAGGTGTGGATTGTCTATCACTGCTTGTGCTCTTTCTGTTCTTGATGCCCTCATTACTTTGCAACAGTCTTTGCAAGTCTGGCCAATGGCTATCAGCTGCACTAAAAGTAAAAAAAAAGGTAGGGCAACCTTTTTGTTCAATCAGGGCTAATAGTTCTTGCAGTCGCTGATACCAATACTGATTTGTTCCTTGAATTTTTGAAACATATCGTTGCAAACGATTTACCATTTGATTTGCACTCATCGAGTTCACCATTGTCTTCAGCTCCTCCATAGTCATGTTTGCATCCGCTGGATGTTGCCGCAAGTAAATGTTAGCTTGTGACAACAACTGATGTCTCTGCTTCATATTCAGTGCCCAGTATGGGAACCGAGGATGAGAGGCAAACCTCCATTCAAACTTACCATTTGGTAGCCTCTCTGCAAACTTCACTAGGTGTTTGAATGCCTCTGCCAAACTTACCTCATGTTGCCTGACTCTGTTTGTTGGGTCACTTTTCCCATAGGGAAATAGTGTTGGAAATGCCATGCTTGCCAAACCATCTGTTTTAAATTCATTAACAGCATTACCTTCTGTAGATGGCCAGTCCAAAGGGTCAACCTCATTTACTGCATCTTGGATAGCTGCACCATCCTTTCTTTGTCTTTGACGCATAGGAATAAATGATGTACTGCCATTTCCTAAAACTAATTCTTGAACTGTCGCATTAGCACTCATTACAGGTTCTTACGGGGGCCCTCATTTTCAACATTAACTGAAAGTTCATTGTCATCAATAACATACCTTAGCTCTTCAGGGAACCATTCTCTGGTAGGCTTTGGATAACATCCCTGTCAATCTCAATGTCTTTGAAAAATGGATTGTTTGTTTTCAACCACAAATAGCTTCCAGCACTCTGTGTCGACGAACTGTAAAATCTTTATGTGTTTCATCAGCACCCTGTCTACGCACAATCATAATAGGCAAGTCAGCTACTTGTGCAGGCAACCTATTCAAAAACTTTGAATATCTGTGGTAAGTTTAGTACATGGCCTTTATAGCCCCTTTGCCCACCATGTTTTCTGTAGACTTGCATGATGGGGCAAACCCTTGAAATCAGCATTTCCTCTACCTGTGTCAAACCTCTTAATTGCTCAGGAACAATACCTGGGTCCATGTCATTGCCAGCACTGAAATTCTTTGGGGACTTCTTGTCTCTTTTGCACCGGTAACAAACAAAGGGATCTGCTGCCAAGTTTTGCCTTGTTGGCCAGGCCTCTTTACAAATTGTACACTGCCGATGCTCTAAATGCTCTTGATCTAAATGAAAACTGTGCATTTCATTCTGAACAAACTCCTGCTCATGTACGGGGTTGTCAACATTTTGCCAACCACCTTCATGCAAATATTGGTCTGAACTACTCACAACATCATTGACATTTGTTAACTCATTGTCACACATTGTACTTTCCTGTTCATTATCTGAATGTACCTGTTGTTGTTCTGCTCTTGTCTCATAGGATCTTCTCGTTATTTCTCTCATATTTTCAAGTTGTTCTGCTCGTTTCTGAACACTCTGAAGCTGCCTTCTCTCTCTTGCATAAGCCCTATTTGCTTCCCTTTGTATATCCCTTTGTTCACTTGTGCTTGCTTCAGTCCTACGTTTATAAGCAGCCCTACGCTTCGCCAAACGACATTCCTTCTGTTTTGGCGATTCCTGTTTTGATATTTTTCGTCTTTTTTCTCTTTGCTTTTCTGTTTCATCGCTTGTACTTACCTCAACTCTTCTCTTGTATGCAGCCCTTTGCTTTGCTAATCGACACTGCTTTTCCTCTTGCGTTTCTATTATAATCTTCGTGATGATGAATACTCACATCAATTTCATTGATTTATCATTTTCATTTGGATTTCAAGTAAAACTTCCTAAAAATAAAACAATTTCAGACAATATTGACATAATTATTATGCACATCAAAATTCACGCCGGGTCAGCTGTCGCAAAAATTTGTTCATTCAACGACGGCGATCACTACAAATTTAGTCAGTGGTTTTCGCCCTAAAAGCAATATGGCGCGTGCGAAGGAGTGTTTTTCTGTTGAAGAAGTTGTGAAAATTTGTGCCCAAGATAATGCTCACGACCACCGAAAAACTTCGAAAGACTTAGGAAATATAATACAAATGTCTCTGGACAAGTTCAAGC